>NC_090368.1:285337-493175 GCF_035084215.1 Heptranchias perlo | reverse complement strand
TTCTCTGCTTTAGTGGCGATGGAAAGTAATTGTTTTTTAATTGAATGTGTAGGTTTGTGGCCTGATGTGATTGAAGCCGGAGATGACGCAGCTTGAGGCAAAGATCTGCTCCCACCTGCTCCTCGAACACTATGGTGAGATTGTGGCCAAAGTTGGCACTCACCTTATTCGGACAGGCTGGCAGCCTCTGCGACTGATTGCCAACAACACCGAGACACCAATCGATCAGGTACCAGTCTGTGGAGATATTTACAGCCTGTCATGGCCCCAGCTGGTGATCCACAGGGTCTCGAGCTCCATCTCTGAACTGATCTCCAGCACCACAGTTTACCTCATTGCCCTGGTGTTGGAGGGAAAAATCAGCCATGGTTCCTGCTGCAGATTCTTCTCCAGTGATGACTTCTGGACACTGTGTGTGAGGGCGTGGGATGAGGACTTCGTTGCCTCTGGCTACGCGGCCATTCGGCCATCGTGTCTGTGCCAGCTGAGAAAGAGCTATCCAGCTTAATCCCACTTTCAGCACTTGGTCTGTAGCCCTGTAGGTTACGGCACTTCAAGTGCACATCCAAGTACTTTTCAAATGTGATGAGGGTTTCTGCCTCTACCACCCTTCAGGCAGTGAGATCCAGGCCCCCCACCACCCTCTGGGTGAAACATTTCTCCTCCACTCCTCTGAGGGACATAGTCTTATAAATTAGAGCCAGGACTTTCAGGAGTGAAGTTAGGAAACACTTTTACATGCAAAGGGTGGTAGAAGTTTGGAACTCAATTATTAATTTTAAATCTGAGTTTGATAAGATTTTTGTTACCCAAAGGTATTGAGGGATATGGGGCTAAGGCGGGTTTATGGAGTTAGGTCACAGATCAGCCACGATCTCACTGAATGGCAAAACAGGCTTGAGGGGCTGAATGGCCTCCTCCTGTTCCTATGTTCATGGTTGAACATCATTGTCTAGGTATAACAAATGTGGGGGTCCCTGAGGGACCCATACCCCAGGGAGAGGTGGGGAGAACACCATGGGTGGGTGTTTGTGATGCTGGACTCACACTGTGCTGTGTTCCAGGTGAAGAAGGCTCTCTGCGTCCTCATCCATCACAACTTTGCCTCGTACCATGTGCACAAGCGGGGCTTTGTGGAGTACGAGGTGCACTGCACCCAGATTATTCGCATTCTCCGTTACCCACGTTACATCTACTCCGCAAAGACACTGTACGGTGACACCGGAGAGCTCATCGTCGAGGAACTGCTGCAGAACGGGAAGATGACAATGAGCGGGGTGGTGAAGAAAGTGGCGGACAGGCTGACGGAGACGATGGAAGGTGAGTGTGTGTGAATGGAGGAGAGGGAGGAGGTCAGAAAGTGTAAATGGAGCTGAGGGAGGCTGAATGTATGAGTCAATGACCTGGTTTCAGGACTGTGTTATCGAGGGGTCGGTCACTCGGTCACGGGACTGTGTTATCGAGGGGTCGGTCACTCGGTCACGGGGCGATGCTGTTGTATGCAGTTTGTGGGAATCCTTGCTCAGTTTATTGTCTCTTTTTCTGTACAGACGGTAAAACGATGGAATGCAGTGAGGCCTCGAATACCTTTGTGCGTTTGGTGGAGACGCACTTTTTGCAGAAATGTGCAGTGGTTCCAGACTCGGCTGCGACCGCTGAAGGAAGGCGACTACCTCCTGCTCCCACCCTGGTCACAGATGAGAAGGAGATGTACACAGTCCCCAACCTGAGCATAGTCGGTAAGGAGATCGGGCACCCTGTCTGCTTTCATATATCCAAAGTCTTTACCTGTTCCCCGACCCCCCCCCCCCCCTCCAAACTCCTGTCTGGGGGAGGCGCAGCCTCCGATGCCTCATTTGAGTGGCAGTTCGTGTCTGGAGCTAGATAGTGCTAGCAGGCTATTCCACCATGTGTGGGGCACACCACAGTCGAGGCTGGTCCTGTCTTCACCCAACATTCACACACAGGAATCGCTGGGAACTGGTGAGAAACTGGATCTGCCCCAGCCCAGGGGCACGAGCTCCTGATTACAGTCTGACTGACACCCGGTAATGAGGCACAAGGAGCCCGAGGCTCCCCGGTCTTTGCAGCTCAGTACACGGATTTCCAGAGACATTGGAGGCGGTCAGTCAGGAACCGTTAATTACTCGGGTCCCTGAGTAACTAGTGCGTTGCCTGGGGGTGGGGAGAGGGTGTGTGTGTGCACTGCCAGGGGGTGGGGAGAGGAGAGGGGGTGTGTGTGTGTGTGCACTGCCCGGGGGTGGGGAGAGGAGAGGGGGTGTGTGTGTGTGCACTGCCCCGGGGGTGGGGAGAGGAGAGGGGGTGTGTGTGTGTGCACTGCCCCGGGGGTGGGGGGAGATTGTGTGCGCGCACTGCCCCGGGGGTGGGGGGAGATTGTGTGCGCGCACTGCCCCGGGGGTGGGGGGAGATTGTGTGCGCGCACTGCCCCGGGGGTGGGGGGAGATTGTGTGCGCGCACTGCCCCGGGGGTGGGGGGAGGAGAGGGGGTGCGCGCACTGCCCCGGGGGTGGGGGGAGGAGAGGGGGTGCGCGCACTGCCTGTGTTTACTCTCCTATTTAAGGTGTTCTGTGTTACTTCCCTTGTGTGGTTCGGTGGGGCTTTGTTTTTCTGCATGTTCTCTCTGCCCCTCAGGCCAAGGCAAACGCAGACGAGTGACTGAGGACGATGCTGAACCCAAAGCGAAACGATTAAAGCAGGACCGTGCTGATCAGGAGGTGAGTTGTTCCAGTGATTTGACCGTAAGTCTGAGGAGTGACGTGACCTCGGACAGGGTGTCGTGGCCAGAGTTAATCCAGAGCCCCCCATCCCTCGGCTATACACAGCCTGCAGCAACTCCAGAGGGACGGAAGCTTTCACTGAATGTGCAACAAGGAGTTCGGGGGATTAAAATAAAAGAACTTTCATTTCTATAGCGCCTTCCATGAGCCAATGAGGTACTTTTTGAAGTGTGGTCACTGTTGTGATGTAGGAAAAACAGCAGCCAATTTGCGCACAGCAAGATCCCACAAACAGCAATGTGATAATGACCAGATCATCAGTTTCAGTGATGTTGGTTGAGGGATAAATATTGGCCCAGGAAACATGACTTCCTGTGTGACTGACCAGTCTATTGAGTGGTGTTGATAGTGTGTACTTCCTGTAAGAGTCTCACTAACTTCCTGCCACGGTCTGCTGAATCTCTCCCCGAGTCCCCTAAGCAATTTTTAACAGTGAAGTAAATGTGAGTGATGGGGGGAGGGCCGGGGGCAGGGCTGCATTTTGTGCTATTGCCAGTTTTGAACAACTCTTGTCTGTCTGTCTGTCTCACAGCCTCCCCCGGACGATGGTGTTTACTGGCAGGTGAACTTTGAGCGATTTCACCAGCATTTCAGGGACCAGATCATCGTGGCCGCTGTCGGCAGCAAGCTGGACCAGGTATCAGAGGCCGCAATTCATCTTTGTGCACCTGTCTACTCTGCTCCATGGGGCAGTCTGGAGAAATGTCTCTTTTAAATATAGTGTTATGTACATTGGCAAGGCAGGGCTGAGCTTGTGTGGATCATGTATCTGCTCTCACTGTGTACAATCGATGGGTGGGGTATGGGGGTGTGTGTCTGTACAATCGATGGGTGGGGTATTGGGGTGTGTGTCTGTACAATCGATGGGTGGGGTATTGGGGTGTGTGTCTGTACAATCGATGGGTGGGGTATTGGGGTGTGTGTCTGTACAATCGATGGGTGGGGTATTGGGGTGTGTGTCTGTACAATCGATGGGTGGGGTATTGGGGTGTGTGTCTGTACAATCGATGGGTGGGGTATTGGGGTGTGTGTCTGTACAATCGATGGGTGGGGTATTGGGGTGTCTGTCTCCTGCCATTTCTGTGAATTCCTTTGGTGTTGGGACAGGCGTTTCCCTGAATTGGCCTGGGTTTGTGTGATGGGCTGGCTGCTGGTGGTGGGGTTACAATGTGGGGGTCGTGGTGATAAGGTGCTCCATGACGGGACAGGACAGGCTCGATGGTCTGTTTCGTATTGTCCTGTGACTTGCCTGGATCTGCAGGTTGGACTGAAATGCTGGGGCCATTCAGACAGGGTGAGAGATACCACCCAACCTGCACCTCTGCCTCCCTGCTTGCTTGATGGTGCTGAGTCCTGCTGGAGTACGGGTTCCACGGGCAGATCGTTCACACAACATACTTCCCGAGTGAGGCTCAGCACCGAGGATTGGCAGGATATTCGACTCTAGGCAGCATCACGGCTAAACCTGAACCTGCCGGAGAGGAGAGAATGGTTGGAGGAGGAAAGGGGAATGATTGCTGCTGTTTCTGCTCCCCACAGACCAGCAGTGAGATTGTCCGAACGATGCTGAGAATGAGTGAGGTCACCACATCCTGCACTTCCTCTCACACCCAGCCACTTTCATCCAATGAGGTGAGAAAAGTCAATCATCGCCCGTGAACCCGGGAAGGGTTACATACAGAGTAAAGCTCCCTCTACACTGTCCCATCAAACACTCCCAGGGCAGGTACAGCACGGGTTAGATACAGAGTAAAGCTCCCTCTACACTGTCCCATCAAACACTCCCAGGGCAGGTACAGGGTTAGATACAGAGTAAAGCTCCCTCTACACTGTCCCATCAAACACTCCCAGGGCAGGTACAGGGTTAGATACAGAGTAAAGCTCCCTCTACACTGTCCCATCAAACACTCCCAGGGCAGGTACAGGGTTAGATACAGAGTAAAGCTCCCTCTACACTGTCCCATCAAACACTCCCAGGGCAGGTACAGGGTTAGATACAGAGTAAAGCTCCCTCTACACTGTCCCATCAAACACTCCCAGGGCAGGTACAGGGTTAGATACAGAGTAAAGCTCTCTCACCTCGGTCATATTCTGACCAAATCCAGAGGAGAATATTTCAATTGTGTCTCCCTTTTGCCGATAGATTTTCCGGGCATTTCCTTCTGGATACAACCTCTCCAAACAAGTCCTGGACCAGTACCTCTCACTCCTGAGTGATGATCCGGTGGGTATTTTAAATATCTCCATTTACTTGTTCTGTTCAACATGTGGGATCACAACTGATCCTTTTCTAACCTCACCCCACGTCAAACTGGAACTGGAAAGTTGGTATAGTCAGAGCAGATAATAAAGGGAAGCCGAGATTTAAAGACTGAAAATGCTGGGAACACAGCCAGTCAGTCAGTATCTGTGGAGAGAGAAGAGGGGCCTGATATTCCCACTGAGGACTGAGTGGTCATGGGGTAGATTTCCTTCTGTGCCTGAACCCAGAGGCCTGAAGATGGTCAGGAATTGGCCTGCGGGCCTTGTCCACATACTGGAGGCAATCTGCTGCGGCAGGTCACAACTCCACTGACTGTTAATAACGTCCCTTGGGTGCGATCCGGGGGCGGGGGGGGCGGAGCGGTCGGGCGACAGGGCGGGGGGGGGGCGGAGAGGGGAACGTAAGAAATAAGAGCAGGAGTAGGCCGTCCAGCCCCTCGAGTCTGCTCCGCCATTCAACGTGATCATGGCTGATCATCTACCTAAATTTTCCTGCACCATCCCCATATCCTTTGATGCCTTTAATATCTAGAAATCTATCGATCTCTGTTTTGAATGTACTCAATGACTGAGCCTCCTCAGCCCTCTGGGGTAGAGAATTCCAAAGATTCACCACCCTCAGTGAAGAAATTTCTCCTCATCTCAGTCCTAAATGGCCGACCCCTTATTCTGAGACTGTGACCCCTGGTTCTCGATTCCCCAGCCAGGGGAAACATCCTCCCTGCATCTACCCTGTCGAGCCCTGTAAGAATTTTGTATGTTTCAATGAGATCATCTCTCGTTCTTCTAAACTCTAGAGAATACAGGCCTAGTCAACCCAATCTCTCCTCATACGACAATCCCGCCATCCCAGGGATCAGTCTGGTGAACCTTCGTTGCACTCCCTCTATGGCAAGTATATCCTTCAGTAAGACGACCAAAATCATACACTATACTCCAGGTGCAGTCTCACCAAGGCCCTGTAGAATTGCAGTAAGACAACTTTACTTTTGTGCTCAAATCCTCTTGTGATAAAGGCCCCCATACCATTTCCCTTCCTAATTGCTTGCTGCACCTGCATGTTTGCTTTCAATGACTGGTGTACAAGGACACCCAGGTCCCTTTGAACATCAACATTTCACAATCTCTCACCATTTAAAAAATATTCTGCATTTCTGTTTTTCCTACCAAAGTGGATAACTTCACATTTTTCCACATTATATTCCATCTGCCATGTTCTTGCCCACTCACTTAGCCTGTCTATATCCCCTTGAAGCCTCTTTGCATCCTCCTCACAACTCACGATCCCACCTAGTTTTGTGTCGTCAGCAAACTTGGAAATATTACATTTGGTTCCCTCATCCAAATCATTGCTATATATTGTGAATAGCTGGGGCCCAAGCACTGATCCCTGCGGTACTCTACTAGTCACCACCTGCCACCCTGAAAAAGATCCGTTTATTCCTACTCTCTGTTTCCTGTCTGTTAACCAGTTCTCAATCCATGCCAGAATATTCCCCCCAATCCCATGTGCTCTAACTTTGTTCACCAATCTCCTGTGTGGGACCTTATTGAAAGCCTCTGAAAATCCAAATAAACGATTCCACTGGTTTCCCCCTTATCTCTACTAGTTACATCCTCAAACATGATTTCTCTTTCATAAATCCATGTTGACTTTGTCTAATTCCGTTGATATTTTCTAAGTGTCCTGTTATCACATCCTTTATAATAGACTCTAGCATTTTCCCTACTACTGATAAGCTAACTGGTCTGTAGTTCCCTGCTTTCTCTCTTCCCCCCCCCCCCCTTTCTTAAATAGTGGGGTTACATTTGCCACACTCCAACCTGCAGGAATCATTCCAGAATTTGGGGAGGGGGGGTGCGGTGGAGTCAGAGGTTTACCAGAGGTGGCGGTACAGTGATATACAGTCAGGAGGGAGTGGCCCTGGGAGTCCTCAACATTGACTCTGGACCTCATGAAATCTCATGGCATCAGGTCAAACATGGGCAAGGAAACCTCCTGCTGATTACCACCTACCGTCCTCCCTCAGCTGATGAATCAGTCCTCCTCCATGTTGAGCACCACTTGGAGGAAGCACTGAGGGTAGCAAGGGCACAAAATGTACTCTGGGTGGGGGACTTCAATGTTCATCACCAAGAGAAGCTCGGTAGCACCACTATCGACTGAGCTGGCCGAGTCCTGAAGGACATAGCTGTCAGACTGGGCCTGCAGCAGGTGGTGAGTGAACCAACACGAGGGAAAAACCTACTTGACCTCATCCTCACCGATTGACCTGTCGCAGATGCATCTGTCCATGACAGTATTGGTAGGAGTGATCACCACACAGTCCTCGTGGAGACAAAGTCCCATCTTCGCACTGAGGACACCATCCAATGTGTTGTGTGGCACTATCACTGTGTTAAATGGGATAGATTCAGAACAGATCTAGCAGCTCAAAACTGGGCATCCACGAGGCGCTGTGGGCCATCAGCAGCAGCAGAATTGTATTCCAGCACAATCTGTAACCAACAAGCCAGGGGATCAACCCTGGTTCCAATGAGGAGTGTAGAAGAGTATGCCAGGAGCAGCACCAGGCGTACCTGAAAATGAGGTGCTAACCTGGTGAAGCTACAACTCACGACTACATGCATGCTAAACAGTGGAAGGAACATGCTATAGACAGAGCTAAGCGATTCCACAACCAACGGATCAGATCAAAGCTCTGCAGTCCTGCCACATCCAGTCGTGAATAGTGGTGGACAATTAAACAACTAACGGGAGGAGGGGGCTCTGTGAACATCCCCATCCTCAATGATAGCAGAGTCCAGCATGCGAGTGCAAAAGACAAGGCTGAACTGTTTGCAACTATCTTCAGCCAGAGGTGCCAAATAGATGATCCATCTCGGCCTCCTCCCGATATCCCCACCATCACAGAAGCCAGTCTTCAGTCAATTCGATTCACTACATGTGATATCAAGAAACGGTTGAGTGCACAAAGGCTGTGGGCCCCGACAACATCCCGGCTGTAGTGCTGAAGACTTGTGCTCCAGAACTAGCCGCGCCTCTAGCCAAACTGTTCCAGTATAGCTACAACGCTGGCATCTACCTGACAATGTGGAAAATTGCCCAGGTATGTCCTGCCCACAAAAAGCAGGACAAATCCAATCTGGCCAATTACCGCCCCATCGGTCTACTCTCAATCATCAGCAAAGTGATGGAAGGTGTCGTCGACAGTGCTATCAAGTGGCACTTACTCACCAATAACCTGCTCATCGATGCTCAGTTTGGGTTCCGCCAGGACCACTCGGCTCCAGACCTCATTACAGCCTTGGTCCAAACATGGACAAAAGAGCTGAATTCCAGAGGTGAGGTGAGAGTGACTGCCCTTGACACCAAGGCAGCATTTGACCGCGTGTGGCACCAAGGAGTCCTAGTAAAATTGAAGTCAATGGGAATCGGGGAAAACTCTCCAGTGGCTGGAGTCATACCTAGCACAAAGGAAGATGGTAGTGGTTGTTGGAGGCCAATCGTCTCAGCCCCAGGACATTGCTGCAGGAGTTCCTCAAGGTAGTATCCTTGGCCCATCAGAAATGGGGATGTTCGCTGATGATTGCACAGCGTTCAGTTCCATTCGCAGCCCCTCAGATAATGAAGCAGTCCGAGCCCGCATGCAGCAAGACCTGGACAACATTCAGGCTTGGGCTGATAAGTGCCAAGTAACATTCACGCCAGACAAGTGCCAGGCAATGACCATCTCCAACGAGAGTCTAACCACCTCCCCTTGACATTCAACGGCATTACCATCGCCGAATCCCCCACCATCAACATCCTAGGGGTTACCATTGACCAGAAACCTAACTGGACCAGCCACATAAATACTGTAGCTACAAGAGCAGGTCAGAGGCTGGGTATTCTGCGGCGAGTGACTCACCTCCTGTCTCCCGAAAGCCTTTCCACCATCTACGAGGCACAAGTCAGGAGTGTGATGGAATACTTTCCACTTGTCTGGATGAGTGCAGCTCCAACAACACTCGAGAAGCTCAACACCATCCAGGACAAAGCAGCCCGCTTGATTGGCACCCCATCCAGCACCCTAAACATTCACTCCCTTCACCACCGGCGCACTGTGGCTGCAGTGTGTACCATCCACAGGATGCACTGCAGCAACTTGCCAAGGCTTCTTCGACGGCACCTCCCAAACCCGTGACCTCTACCACCTAGAAGGACAAGAGCAGCAGGCACATGGGAACACCACCTGCACGTTCCCCTCCAAGTCACACACCATCCCGACTTGGAAATATATCGGCCGTTCCTTCATCGTCGCTGGGTCAAAATCCTGGAACTCCCTTCCTAACAACACTGTGGGAGAACCTTCACCACACGGACTGCAGCGGTTCAAGAAGGCGGCTCACCACCACCTTCTCCAGGGCAATTAGGGATGGGCAATAAATGCCGGCCTCGCCAGCGACGCCCACATCCCATGAACGAATAAAAAAAAATTACTCTGAAACACAGTAACCCAGCGGGTGTTTTTATTCTCTGAGCTGACTAGTTCCTGTTCCAGTATCTGAGCTTATGTGCTGTATTTTCTGGATGGATCTAATGAAATGTTTTTGTTCTTGTTCTTGTTCCAGATGGAGTTTGTTGGGAAATCGGGGGAGAGTGGTGGTGGGATGTTTGTCATACGTATCCTTTTCAGTGGTGTCCTGGGTCCTAACTCCCGTTGTCCAGAAGGAGGCTCTGTCCTCCTCAACTCCATCCTACTTATGATCTCAGTCTCTATAAATAATCTTCAAGTAGTTTTTACTTGTTACATGGCACAAGTAGATGGAATGTTCTGGAAACCCTGATTGCATGCGAAATGCGTCTAAATGTTAAGAGTGGAGATCATTCACACATACCACGTTTCTCACTCCCCTCTCCCCACTCCTTATAATCACAACTGCTGGTCAGGCAAGAGAGAGAATGCTGCACAAAAGGGCAGCTCCCATTTACCACCGAGGGTACTGAGAGACCCCAGTCAGTGTACAGATAACTCCCTGAGAGGGGACTGACTCCCCAAAGCCTTTCCACCATCTACAAGGCACAAGTCAGGAGTGTGATGGAATACTCTCCACTTGCCTGGATGAGTGCAGCTCCAACAACACTCCAGAAGCTCGACACCATCCAGGACAAAGCAGCCCACTTGATTGGCACCCCATCCACAACCCTAAACATTCACTCCCTTCACCACCGGCGCACAGTGGCTGCAGTGTGCACCATCCACAGGATGCACTGCAGCAACTCGCCAAGGCTTCTTCGACAGCACCTCCCAAACCCGCGACCTCTACCACCTAGAAGGACAAAAGCAGCAGGCACATGGGGACAACACCACCTGCACGTTCCCCTCCAAGTCACACACCATCCCGACTTGGAAATTTATCGCCGTTCCTTCATTGTCGCTGGGTCAAAATCCTGGAACTCCCTTCCTAACAGCACTGTGGGAGAACCTTCACCACACGGACTGCAGCGGTTCAAGAAGGCGGCTCACCACCACCTTCTCGAGGGCAATTAGGGACGGGCAATAAATGCCGGCCTCGCCAGCGACACCCACATCCCATGAACGAATTTTTAAAAAACTCCGAGAGGGTCTGAGAGACACCGGTCACTGCACAGATATCTCCTTGAGAGGGGGGGATTGAGAGAGGGGGGTGTTTGAGACCCCAGTCGGTGTACAGATATCTCAACATTTGTTGATGGCCTTGCCTGGATTTACTTCTGGTGAAGTTTCTTTAACAGCGGTGCTGATCTTCACCGGGCACTGGCCTCTCTCGCAGGGGCAACAGTGGAGTCCGTCGTACAGGAGAGGTAAGAGGGTTAATGACTGAGGCCGTTCAGCCTATCGCACCTGTGCTGTCGGCTCTTTGCCTGCAGCAGTCTGTTCTAACCCCAGTTCCCTGCCCTTTTCCTAATGTTTTATTATGTGCGGTGATCAGCGGCTGGAGCCATGCCTGGTTTACCCCTCTCTCTACACCCAGGGTACTGGGGCCAAGAGCAGGAACCCCCAATTCCACCAGAGCTGGGATCAGCCTAACCCAGCACAGGCCGGGGAGGGAGCCTGGGGCTCTCCTGCTCTGTGTTCACTGGGCCGTGTGCTGTATTTTCAGTGCAGCCCCAGTTGATGTTTAACGTTAATATAACTGAGAACCTGTTAGTGCAGTGGCCCTGTGATTCTTGAATGTTACAGGATGCTGAGTTCTGTTTGCGTTTCCCTCCCAGGTTTGGTTCGCGATCGGCTCGAATTTTCCGGCTTCTGCTCCGGAAACGGCACTTGGAACAGAAACAAGTGGAGGATTTTGCGATGATCCCGGCTAAAGAGGCAAAGGCGATGATGTACAGCATGCTGTCCGAAAACTTCATCTCTCTGCAGGCACGGAATCCTCCCTCCTTCCCCCTCTCTGGCCCCACCCCACCCCACCCCGGGTCTCTGGCCACGCCCGCCCCGGGTCTCTGGCCACCTCCGTCTCGCTCTCACTGTCCGTCTGAGTGCTGGCCTGGGACTGACACTTCCAACAGTCACACGTTTGAGGCCCTATCCTCCATTTTATGCATCATGTTCCAGCTTTCACTCTTTTTCCTTCCAGGAAATTCCAAAAACGCCTGACCACGCGCCTTCCAGAACCTTCTATCTGTACACAGTCAACTTACTGCCAACGGCACGCATGATTCTACAGCGGTGTTACAAGGTAACCATGGCAACAGAGTGTAACCCGAACCCCTCGATTAGATTCCAGTCTGTAACTCACTCCCGGGTATCTGTTATTCTATATATAAACCCCCCCGAACCCCTCGATTAGATTCCAGCCTGTAACTCACTCCCGGGTATCTGTTATTCTATATATAAACCCCCCGAACCCCTCGATTAGATTCCAGCCTGTAACTCACTCCCGGGTATCTGTTATTCTATATATAAACCCTCCGAACCCCTCGATTAGATTCCAGTCTGTAACTCACTCCCGGGTATCTGTTATTCTATATATAAACCCCCCGAACCCCTCGATTAGATTCCAGCCTGTAACTCACTCCCGGGTATCTGTTATTCTATATATAAACCCCCCGAACCCCCCGATTAGATTCCAGTCTGTAACTCACTCCCGGGTATCTGTTATTCAATATATAAACCCCCCCGAACCCCTCGATTAGATTCTAGTCTGTAACTCACTCCCGGGTATCTGTTATTCTATATATAAACCCCCCGAACCCCTCGATTAGATTCCAGTCTGTAACTCACTCCCGGGTATCTGTTATTCTATATATAAACCCCCCGAACCCCTCGATTAGATTCCAGCCTGTAACTCACTCCCGGGTATCTGTTATTCTATATTTCAACCCCCCCGAACCCCTCGATTAGATTCCAGTCTGTAACTCACTCCCGGGTATCTGTTATTCTATATTTCAACCCTCCGAACCCCTCGATTAGATTCCAGTCTGTAACTCACTCCCGGGTATCTGTTATTTTATATATAAACCCCCCGAACCCCTCGATTAGATTCCAGCCTGTAACTCACTCCCGGGTATCTGTTATTCTATATATAAACCCCCCCGAACCCCTCGATTAGATTCCAGTCTGTAACTCACTCCCGGGTATCTGTTATTCTATATATAAACCCCCCCGAACCCCTCGATTAGATTCCAGTCTGTAACTCACTCCCGGGTATCTGTTATTCTATATATAAACCCCCCGAACCCCTCGATTAGATTCCAGCCTGTAACTCACTCCCGGGTATCTGTTATTCTATATATAGACCCCCCCGAATCCCTCGATTAGATTCCAGCCTGTAACTCACTCCCGGGTATCTGTTGTTCTATATACTTAAATCCCCTGCCCTGTTGTGACGCTCTCTCCTGTTGGGACTGACTCCTTTGTTTTTTATTGTTTTACTTCACAGACTGTGGTTAATCTGATCGATAGGCGAGAGTACGAAACCCGAGAGAACAAGTGAGTGGCAAATGAGTGAGTGGTGATTGGTGGAAATCCAGGTCCTGGGGCTGAGCCCAAGGAGAGTGCTGGGCAGTTGGGATCCCACTTACCAGACTGGGTCACGGAGAGATGATGAGGTAAATCAGGAAGTGGGGGTTAGGTGACACCAAGCTTGCGATTTGAAGGACTGCAGATTGTAAAAGGGAAACTGCAGCATGGAGAATGAGTGGGAGTCGGAGATGGTGCGGTGAGGCCTGAGGATGCAGGGAGTGTGGTGGGGGGGGGAGAACTCCTCTGCCCTCTTTTGAATAGGGCCGTTGGGATCTTCATATCCAAGTTGCTGGTTAAGTGGCAATGAGAATATTGTGCCCAGTTTTGGGAAGAATATTGGAGCCGTGGAGAGACTCACAGACGAGAGAGGAGAATCCGGAGTGCTGTTAATCATGAACGTAGTTAAGAGGAAGTCTGATGTTTACATTGAAATCCATAGACGTTACAACATGGAAACAAACCATTCGGCCCCTCCAGTCTGTCAGTATCTATGATTCCATGAAAAAAGACTCAATTTTTCAAGTCTTTCCACATATTTATATTTCCTTATTCCAGGCTGCACCCTCTCTATTGCCTCAATATCCCTCCTATAGTGTGGAGCCCAATACAGCTCAAGACTCTGACTGAGGTCTCATTAAGATAATATTATTAATCATAATAAAAATCATAATTAAGTTATCAAACTTAATGGGAGAATTTTAAGAGGCTATGGGGGAATGGACAGGGAAGTGAGAGCCTGCACAGGGCGATAGGCCAAATGGCCCCTCTCTGTGCCGTAAGATTCTATGGTTCCAGGTCCGTTGTGTAACGAGTGTGATTTTAATTTCTCCTTTCAGGCGGCTCCTGGAGAAGTCTCAGCGAATCGAAGCCATCATCGCATCGATGCAGGCAACAGGGGCAGAGGAGCTGCAGTTGCAGGAAATTGAGGAGATGATCACAGCTCCTGAACAGCAGCAGCTGGAAACACTGAAACACAACGTCAACATGTGAGGGGCCGGAGAGGGGGGTTGCTGGGGCAGGAGGGGTGGGGGGGGGGGGGAAGTCAGCAATTTCAAAGCTCTTAATCGGCCTGAATATTCTCCAGCTGATGCTGGCTGTCTAGGCCCACGTATAAAGAACGGCCACTTGGGTGAGCTCCTGGGGAACCATTCAGCACCTTCAGGATGGGGAGGCGGGGGGGTGACAATTACACGTTAGAGGTGGGCCTGACTCTCTGATCTTTTTCAGGTTGGATTCGAGTGAGAATCAGGTGGATGAGACTATATTTATGCTGGAATCCTACATCAACACCACCCGCATCGAGAAAGAGGCACCAAATAAACGGTAAACTGGAGGCACTAAGGATCAGATCTGTAGGAACCCAGGGAGTACGACAGTCGCTCATTGAATGTGTGGTTTACTGGCCAGTCTGCTGAGTGAGAGGACACTTAACAGCTGACTGTGTAAACCCCAGTGTGTGTTTTAGGTTTTTCTTTTGTCAGATTGATTAATAAAAGATGTCTTTAAAATGAAGCTTACTGTGGAGTGTCCAGCAAAGCAGTGATGGTAACGTAGTTAAACGATGCAGCTAACTAGGGAATTGCAAGTTAGTAAATGAAATAATCAGTTAATCTGTTTGCAGCCACATCGATTGAGAGAGAAATGTTGACCCAACTCCCTGCCTGTCCAATAACGCTGAAGAATCTTCACAGCCACTGGAAGCTGAACCTAAATTTAATGTTTTGTCTGAAGGGTAACTGCTATACTGCCCTGGCTCAAACTCTACTTCCCACACACTGCAGCAAACCTCGAACCAGTGGAAGAGGAGATCAGAGCTGGTTGGTAAACCAGTCGAGTTCTCTAATACAGGAAGAAACTACAAATCAGGCCCAGGCAGTGTGGGTTTAACAGCTGGTGGGAAGCCTGCTGCAGGTGACAGCTTCCTCCGTTAACAGAAAATCCCTGTTGTGTGTTGATCAAATAAAAGCCCAACCTCTTTCCTGGTTTCCTCATCTTTTAATTGCATTTAACAGGATTGATACATCTCGAACACACAGAAAGATTCAGTGTGAATTCCTGCTCAGTGAATAATACCAAAACTAACTCTCCTTCCCTACTGTCCACATCTGCACCTCTCCCTTTACATCTGCTATGCTGTGTTGGCAATGCTCCACCCTGAATCCCCAGGGGCACTGAAGGGTGCCAGATGCTTTCAACTCTGGGCCCTGTGCCAGGCAAGAATCATCCTGTTGTCTGGTTGGTGTTGCTCACTGTAGGTAGCAGGTTATTCACTGACTGCTAACTGAAGAAAATGAGGTTAAATGTATAAATATCGAGGTATCAGCATGTAACAGGCATGAGTGTCTACCATTCCATAGTCATGTCCTGCCCACAGAGTATAGTCTTTGGAATTTTTTACATTTTAAATTTTGTTATAATATATTTACAAAATAGCTGCAACTGAAAATAGATCATTTGCTTTCTCTGTACAGAATGTTCATTTATAATTCTTTAAAAAAGATCATTTTAACATTGATTAAAATATATTGGAAATTACATTTAAAAAAGTGACAACATTTCCCCTCATCTCTGGGATTCCCTGTTGTGTCCAGAACACTCTATCCAGTCCTCTGGAATCTCTTCCCCACCTGACCTCGAGCATTGCTCCTGGTGGCTGGGATGAGCAAACAATGGGAGAACACTTTGAGGTGCTTAAAAGCAGGGTCACCCCCTTCACGCAGGTGTGTGTAGGGGGCGGGTATCACAGGCAGGCCCATCAACAGAAGCCCCTCAAAAACTCAGCTCAGTTCACAATCTGTTAATGCTTGTGAATCAACTGATCATTGAGAGACAAATGTTCATGGCTTCCTGTCAGCCATTCTGGGCCAAGAATCTCTACAGTTCTCCAAACTCTTCAATTATCCTTTGACTCACCAAGGGATCAAACTGTAAAAAGTACAGGCCTACATTAGGGTTAGGGCTCGGGCTAAACCACACCTTTGTAGAGCGTCATAGTCACCTCCCTTAACCTTCATACTCTGACCTCGTTCGCGCAAGGTAACACTCAACCCCAGTGGGCACTGCCCCTGTAGGATGTGCCGGTATAGAATCCTCCACACACAGGTGTAACTGCGAGCCCCTCCTCACACTGCGCAGGGACAGAGGAGGAGAGTCCAGCTTATAGGGCCAAGTCCAGAGCTTCAGCTGCAGGGATCAAATGGCAAAAAGTTAAACACCCACCTGCCAGAACATCACTGGCAAAAATAGTTTGGGAATTGCCGGTGAGGGCCTCGAGCACATCTGTATTGCAATGGGCAGGAAGTTGGGGCCCAGAGCTCTCCTGTGCTTACTGACGAATCACTGATCACTCACACCTGGTGACTGAGTGGTAAACCACTGGCCGAGACCGTGGCCAGTCACGCGCACACACTCCAGGTCAGATTAATGATATTAAATATCTTTTACACCAGTTTATAAAAGTGGATTGCGTTCCTGTTCTGATTCTCCGTTCTCGTTCATTATTGGTTTGTTTTCTTAGTCTAAAGAGATGATGTCCAGTATGTGCCCTGGGCTGGGACCTGTCCCACTGCTCAGGGCTCCGAGGCCAGGGGAACTGTGCTGACTCTCCCTCGCAACGCTGCCACACATGATGTTGCTGCTCCTGCTGGTTGTCCCTTGCACTCCACTCGTTGGGGTGAGGACAGGCTCCAGGAAATGTGGTGAGGCACTGAACTGGAAGAAGTGACTGAGAGAGGAGCGCATGGCATCCTGGTCATCGGAGGAGCTGGTGATAACTGAACTGTAGTGCTGCAGGGAAACGGAAAACACGCAATTGCTAAGACAGTCTTAATGACCAGAAATACTGCACCCACCCCCCCCCCTTCTTTCTCCCTGCATTGCAATGAGGATTCCACACCATCTCCTACTTCCAGGACCTCAACACTGTGGAACTCCTCCCCTCCCTCAGTCTACAGGCTTAGAATCATCAAAAATTTACGGCACAGAAGGAGGTCATTCGGCCCATCGTGTCCATGCCGGCCGAAAATGAGCCATCCAGCCTAATCCCACTTTCCAGCACTTGGTCTGTAGCCCTGTAGGTTACGGCATTTCAGGTACTTTTTAAATGAGTTGAGGGTTTCTGCCTCTACCACCCTTTCAGGCAGTGAGTTCCAGACCCCCACCGCCCTCTGAGTGAAAAAAAATTCTCCTCAGCTCCCCTCTAATCCTTCTACCAATCACTGTAAATCTATGCCCCCTGGTTATTGAGCTTTACTCTGTATCTAACTCCTGCTCCTGGCCAGCAGTAACTAATGCTAGTGCTGTGCACATATCAAAAATGACAGACCAGAAAATACCTACTGGCCCATCCAGCCTGTCCCACACTGTAGCGATGCCCCATGCATCACGATGCAGACACTCCCCACCCACCTGGAGCCTTGTGGTGATCTGAGGAGAGGCAAAAAACAAGATTCAAAACCCACAGCCAATTAGGGGGAAAATTCCTCTCCGACCGCCCCCTAGGCGATCGAAACTAGCCCAGGAGATCACGTCGTCCTTGATTTACATAACAGGACACTGACCTCTTGTACAGAGAAGAACAGTTGAAGCAATTGAGTGAATCAGTGTTCATCCCTGTTCCACATGTCCACTATTCCCTGTAAGTGTGACCCTGATTCTCTCTAACCTCTTCAGTTGAAATGACTGGTCTACATGAACACAATCTATTCCCTCCGTTATTATAAATAAAGGATTTAATCAGCACTTCTCTAAAGTGCAGAGAGACAGCTGGTTGAGGCTATCTGGGTAACTGAGATAGGAGGTGTATCAATCTCAGCACTAACACTCCTCACTGCAATGTGCAGAAAACACAACATACAGTTAAAAATATATATAACAGCACAGAGGCTCGATTTTACTCACCTGACTGTCTGCTTGTAAGAAGGAAAATAAATCTAAACCTGTGAGATAAACACAGAAACAGTCAGATTCTGCCGCAGACACTTGCACTCTGCAACATTCCCCGATGTGCTGCCTCAGTCATCATTACACTCTCGTTTGCCAATTGGTCAGAAGCATAGAAATAGGCAAGTTAGAAACTATCACCTCCCATTTCAGTCAGATAAACACCCACAGTCTGCAGGCGGAGTTAGCAGGGGCTGTAGCCCAGAATCAGTGTGAGATTCCAGCCGACACCAGGGGGGCTGTAACCCAGAGAGTCAGTGTGAGATTCCAGCCGACGCCAGGGGCTGTAACCCAGAGTCAGTGTGAGATTCCAGCTGACGCCAGGGGCTGTAGCCCAGAGTCAGTGTGAGATTCCAGCTGACGCCAGGGGCTGTAGCCCAGAGTCAGTGTGAGATTCCAGCTGACGCCAGGGGCTGTAGCCCAGAATCAGTGTGAGATTCCAGCCGACACCAGGGGCCGTAGCCCAGAGTCAGTGTGAGATTCCAGCCGACACCAGGGGCTGTAGCCCAGAGTCAGTGTGAGATTCCAGCCGACACCAGGGGCTCTAGCCCAGAGAGTCAGTGTGAGATTCCAGCCGACACCAGGGGCTGTAACCCAGAGTCAGTGTGAGATTCCAGCTGACGCCAGGGGCTGTAGCCCAGAGTCAGTGTGAGATTCCAGCTGACGCCAGGGGCTGTAGCCCAGAGTCAGTGTGAGATTCCAGCCGACACCAGGGGCCGTAGCCCAGAGTCAGTGTGAGATTCCAGCCGACACCAGGGGCTGTAGCCCAGAGTCAGTGTGAGATTCCAGCCGACACCAGGGGCTCTAGCCCAGAGAGTCAGTGTGAGATTCCAGCTGACACCAGGGGCCGTAGCCCAGAGAGTCAGTGTGAGATTCCAGCCGACACCAGGGGCCGTAGCCCAGAGTCAGTGTGAGATTCCAGCCGACACCAGGGGCTCTAGCCCAGAGAGTCAGTGTGAGATTCCAGCCGACACCAGGGGCCGTAGCCCAGAGTCAGTGTGAGATTCCAGCCGACACCAGGGGCTCTAGCCCAGAGAGTCAGTGTGAGATTCCAGCTGACACCAGGGGCCGTAGCCCAGAGTCAGTGTGAGATTCCAGCCGACACCAGGGGCTCTAGCCCAGAGTCAGTGTGAGATTCCAGCTGACACCAGGGGCCGTAGCCCAGAGTCAGTGTGAGATTCCAGCTGACACCAGGGGCCGTAGCCCAGAGTCAGTGTGAGATTCCAGCCGACACCAGGGGCCGTAGCCCAGAGTCAGTGTGAGATTCCAGCTGACACCAGGGGCCGTAGCCCAGAGTCAGTGTGAGATTCCAGCCGACACCAGAGGCCGTAGCCCAGAGTCAGAGCCTTCAGGGCACGAGAGGAGAAAATTGGAAAATGAAAGAAAGTTACCTTGAATGTCGGAGGGCAGCGGGGGCATGTGGTAGGAGAGGTGGTATTCTGGGATGGAGAGAGAGGAGAGGTAGTCTGTAGAAACCCCAGTGGTAGCTGGATTTTGAAGCATCGGAGGCAGTTGGTGAAGGTTCAGCAACCTGTTAAAAACCAATTATACTTTCATATACCCAACTAGAGCTGTACATCAGAACATAAGAAAGAGGAGGAGTAGGCCATTCGGCCCCTCGAGCCTGCTCCACCAGTCAATAAGATCATGGCTGATCTTTGACCTCAACTCCACTTTCCCGCCCGATCCCCATATCCCTTGATTCCCTTAGAGTCCAAATATCCATCGATCTCAGTCTTGAATATACTCAACGACTCAGCATCCACAGCCCTCTCGGGTAGAGAATTCCTAAGATTCGCAACCCTCTGAGTGAAGAAATTTTTCCTCATCTCGGTCCTAAACGTCCAACCCCTTATCCGAGACTATGACTCCTAGTTCTGGACTCTCCAGCCAGGGAAGTGACTTAAAACTGGAGAGAAAATTAGAAGATGAATTATTTTGAAAATTAACTCACTGTTTGTTGATTGCTGATGACAGATGTGTGGGGGTCACAATGGGACAGTGTCTCTTTACCGAAGGCTCCTCTTCATCCGATGAGCTGTCTAACGTTAGGTCAATCACCTCAGCATTCGTACTGCTTTGGGAGAAATATTTCCCTCGTGAGGATAGTTCCTTGTACATCGGGCAGGCTGGAAAGCAGAATATACATCACTATTTTCAGTCAATTTTCTCCCTAACTTTCTCCTTTCCTTCTCCTGGAAGTGCTGATCTCAGTGGGGAAGAGATGTGCAACACTCCAGTACCTCTCCCAAGCGACCATTCTTCATGTGTGAACAAAGACAAGAGTGAGAATAATTATCAGTCATGCCCGATCTTGTCCTTACTCAATGTCCACATTCACACTTACGCTCTAGTGATCAAGAGGTCCCATTGGCCCCCCACCGTTACCCTCTGTGCCCCCTTACTTTCCCTTACCCTCCTTCCCCCCCGTCACTCTCCCCTTACCCTCCGTGCTGCTGTAGGACGGCCAGCTGGGCTCTTGCTTTACTTTCTTTGGTTGCATAGGGCTCCAGGAGCCACCTTCCTTGAACAGGATCTCATCGCAGTGCGTGCACGAGTTGAGGATTTCCATGAAGAGTCTGCAGACAGAGAGGCAGGACTGAAACAGTTGGTTCTGAAATGGAAACTGCCTCTGGGTGGGGTCCACAAAGATACGAGAGCAAGAGCCGCACCACCGGACAGTCTCTCCTGGAGATCATGACTTGCTGGGTCATGGCTCGAGTGGCTCATTCTTCACACCTGAGCCGTAGACAAGAAGCATCAACAGGGCACTCAACCAGAGTGAGGGAGTTTACAGCCAAGCCCAATCCACTCCTTACCTGACTCCCACGTTGCTCTAATCGCTCTTACTCCCTTATGACTTCGGAAGCTAAACAGAGTTGGGCTTGGTCAGTATTTGGATGGGAGACCACTTGGTGCTGTAGGTTTTCAGATCAGCCATGATCTCATTGACTGGCGGAACAGACTTGAGGGGCTGAATGGCCTCCTTCTGTTCCTATATTCCTACCCAGAATCCACATACTAACACTGCAGCAGAGGTTACTAGATAGTGGTCTGGAGTGGAGACCTGAGTTGATGTTCCCCATCACAGACCCAATTGTGATGGCCCAGAGAATAGATGGAACCTGAATCCTTCCTGATCTGTGAGACTATGGACTACGCTGCAATGGGGAGAGGACAATGGGAAGCTCTTCAGTTGTCAAAACAGGAGATTAGTGTGTCACACACAATATACAGGCGTCCTGTACCCGTCAATGATCAGGTTCTCGTAGGGTGCTTTCTTGTCACAAACGGGGCAAACCCATGTCGCCTTCTTCTCATTCATCTGTAGGTAGAGGGCGGCGTCAAAGCACTGCAGGTGTGTGCAGGTCACTGCCCGGCACGGAATCGACAGCCTCATCTTTCCCAGCTATACAAACAACAAACAAGACTATTAGTCTGATTTATTAGAACATAAATGATATTTCAAGATTTCTTAGTCATCTGGTTGTAAACTTTAACACAACGAGTGGCAGAAAAAAAAACTGATTTACTTCCTTGTTTTTCTTCTTTCGCTGTAACAGAGCGAGAGTGCACAGGCCCGTCAGTTACACTGCTGACCACACACAGTTTGTTGGTGCCAGGTACTCCTCCGCACTCCCAATACTCCAGTGCTGCATGTGGGTGCAGCAAAGGAATGGGTAACGACATGTCAAACTCAGTGAACTGAACAGAAAACTACCTTCAGCAGCAAGGTGTCACAAAGTGCGTTGAGGAACAATGCCTTGTACTGACCCCCTTACACATACTCAACTGTCTGTAAATTACCTCCACCTTGCAGGAAATACTCACCATGACTGACTAAACAGGTCACATGGGTTACAAATACTCACCTACTGATTCCAGCTGTAACGGCTCCAAGTCAAAAATCAAATGCAGACAAAATGTATATTTTGGTCAGTTACACACAAAAGAAAGATGAGAAAAGACCCTCGGGCCCACCTTGAGCCCAAAACGTTGCAATCTTGTGCCCACTCTCTCCAAACACCCAGAATCCTAGCTCTGTGGAGGAGAAAACAAACTGTGGCCAATCTCAGGACGCGGCCTCCCCAGCTCCGCGCGGAGACCGCGGGCTCCCCACGACACGCCACTACATGCATATCTCCCAATTTTCTTGGGAACACAGACTATACAGGGCCAGAAACATCCACCTCCAACCCTCGGGTTGGTGCCAGAGGTCACAAACGTCTTATCCCACTTTATCTCTGGTCGATTTATAGCCAAAACTTCATCTATCACCGTGCAGATTATATTTTAAATGCAGATTCACCTTCTCTTTGATCACGTCCTAGAGCTTGCATTAATATTGGCCGCTCTGCGACCCAGTTTATCAATTCCCTTGGCCATCTTAAATAACTCAGTAAGGTCTCCTCTACTTTGCTTCTTTCCCAACGTAGACATCCCTGGTACCTTTACTCTTACCTCACTGCTCAGGCACCCAATCCCATTTCTAAAAGTTGTACTTTATAACCACACATCAATTAGGACGAGGCACGAGCCAGCCGAGAAATAACAGGACACGCAGGAGAGAAACGGAAGAAAAACAGGTGCTACTGGAAATCACGAGTGCGAAATATTTACATGGCCATGTCAGAAGAATGCAGGACAGAATGCAAAAATAGCATTAAATATCTACATTTTCTATAGTAAGGTCTGGCTACAGACTCCAGCCCCCTAGAAAAAGACATTGTGTCTCCAGCACTCACACCCATCAGAAATCCTGAGAGCCACCCATGTGGGGAGCAGAGGCTGTAATATTATTTTTGTGGGGCCCATCTCAAAGAATTTTGAAAATGACTATCTTAATTCATCCCATCCTCCATCAAAGTGGTAACCATCAATACTGCATCTTAGTGTTAGAAAGGTCAAAATACTCCCTCCAGACACAATCCAAATTTTAACGGGCATAATCTAGAATTGAACTGTTAAAAACACCCAACAGACTCAACACACTCATTATACTGTACAGAAATCCTAGTAAATGCCCAGGGTCAGGCCTGTGTAATCCACAGATATATAAATCCTTGGGACCGGTGCAGTAAACTGAAATACCGAAGGACAATCTTCAGTATAAAGGAGCTCTGTATTCCCATAGCTCAGCAACATGGCTCTACAACATTAGGGAGCCCTTATTAACATGTGTGAGGACGAGACCAGTGTGAATGGTCAGCATCCTGCACTGTATTCATAGCCCAGCCCACTATACCCAGCTGCTCTAGTGCCTTAGTGGAGGCAGGTGACAAATGCATTTCTCTGCAGCTCTTTATTTTTAACGACAGGCCAAATGATTTCAAAAATGGATTATAAAAATTGTATGTTTTGAAAAACAAAGCCTCATTTGTGTATGAAATGACTCTCCACCTGCTCTGGAATAAATGAACTATCAGAAAGGTACATACTGGGCAGATGAGCGAAACTCGTAAACTTGTCGTAGCGATCTCGCTGTCTGGATCTGCAGTTAGCTTCTCTTTGACTGTAATAAAGACAAGGAAATAAGAGTTCAATTCCACAGGGACTCGCAATACGATCCACACCCCAAATAACCCAGCAGCAAAGATTTTTCATCAAATCCTGTATCTGAAGGCAATGACTCCTGTTGATGTCGGATACCAGAGGTGCGACCACCATGTGTGAGCGTGGACAGTGAGTGCCAACAGGATATGGGAACAGGCGAGCCCAGTGTGCACACACATGTACTTCACAGCAGGGGCCACTGGATAGGGATCAGGAGCAGGAATCCTAGCCGGTTTCTCCCCTCACTAACCCAAGGACACCGAGACTAACTGTATTGCTGCTACCAACGCCCCACCTGAGAAACACATCGTTTTTGAAGGTACTTCTTTTGAGATGTCCGGGTTCAAGCAGAACAGAACAGAACGGCTGTGGCTCTCCCACAGGACCTCCTGGACCCTATCTTAATCCAGAGTGACACCAAGTCCACGCTAGCATCTCCCACAGGACCTCCTGGACGTGAACCCAGAGCTAGCGCCCAGGCCCCACGATAAAATTGCCCTGACAGTAACACCAAACAGTTTAAATCAGGAATGAAACATGATTTGGTGCCCTACAGGCTGGCAGTCCCCTGCCTCCCTGCAATATACAGACATTGATACCTCTCTGCACGGGTTGGAAATTTCCATGATAATCAGTCCCAGAAACACTTTTACTGCAGAATACAGATTAATTTCTATTCATAGTTGTTTTATTATTAGTTTCCTCTTGTTAAGTCCCATCCCAATTCAAACCCATACTCTCACCCACCAGGCTCAGAGTCACTATGCAAATCTCCCAGGAGAAGTGTGCCAGCCAGTTCAGACACACTGCCTCTCTACCAGGAAACCTCCTGCTCCAATACCTCCATGAGGCTCTGCCAAGGTCAGCAGCTCACCATGTGGTTCGAATTCCTGCCGCCAAGCCATACAAAAGCACTAGGCCTCCTTTCAGTGCTCAGAAGCCAGTGACTGTCACGTGAGATGGGGCACTGACTCTCGCTGGGCTACAGCTCAGCCCACTGGCTGAGAGTGCTCTACTGAGCATTGAGGGATTCGTGACCGTAGGAGCCACTGTAACCGAACCAGATCCTGTCCCCACCTGATGCTCACATTACTTGCCATCAGGGATCACTAGATAGTGACCGGGAGCTGGAACCCGACATTCCCCAGTGTCCAGGATCAGGAACCTGACATTCCCCAGTGTCCAGGATCAGGAACCCGACATTCCCCAGTGTCCATGATCAGGAACCCGACATTCCCCAGTGTCCAGGATCAGGAACCCGACATTCCCCAGTGTCCAGGATCAGGAACCCGACATTCCCCAGTGTCCAGGATCAGGAACCCGACATTCCCCAGTGTCCAGGATCAGGAACCCGACATTCCCCAGTGTCCAGGATCAGGAACCCGACATTCCCCAGTGTCCAGGATCAGGAATGCGATATTCCCCAGTGTCCAGGATCAGGAACCCGACATTCCCCAGTGTCCAGGATCAGGAACCCGACATTCCCCAGTGTCCAGGATCAGGAACCCGACATTCCCCAGTGTCCAGGATCAGGAATGCGATATTCCCCAGTGACCAGGAGCTGGAACCCGATATTCCCCAGTCCCAGCCCAGAGACACTGAGGCCAATTGTAGGATCCCTACTGTTGCTCCAGCTAACAGCAAACTGAAGACAGACTGGGATAGAAGGTGGGATGTTCCCAGTCTGTGTGGCTCAGTATCACACCACACAGTGTGCTTAACCACAGAGCCATTGGGGAATGAGAGGGCAATCCCAGAAGGAAACACTCAAGAGAAAATATTTCCTACAGGGAGAGGAACCTGGAATTTCCCAAGTACACAGGATGTTTTAAGAGAGCAGCACTGCTGGTGATACCAGTTCACGTTAGTGCCACGGACCCCACCCATCGCGCTTACTCAGAGCCCGTGAGTGGTCGGGGTTCCGGATCCCTTTGCCTCGCAATCTTTGCAGTAGCGTTGCCGACGTCAGCTGTTTGACCAGATATACGGAAACAGAGTAATTCTGTTCAATAAAACAAGAAAGAAAGATCATCAGCAAATAAGCTAAAAGAGAAAGGAAAATAAGAGCCACAGAAGAACCAAGTCTTCACTGAACTCAGAGCAAGATAAAGAGCGAGGACAATTAATCACTGATGGTCACACTGAAGCCAGGACTCACCCTGCCATACTCGGAGGACCAGTTGACAGTGATCATATTGGGGACTGTAGCCGTCAGCTTGACCAGCGAAGTAATATTGACTGGGCGACTTGGTCTCTTTGGCTCGACACCATTTTTAGTGGGTGGAAGATAACTCTAGAAAGAAAGAGGCTCATTGATTACAGGGCAACTTTACACAAGGGCTTTCAGGAAGAGGAAAAGGCCACAAAGTCCAAAAAGCTTGTCCCCTTTTCAGAGATCTACCTCACCCACAAGCCTTTTCATTAATTAAGTGGATCCCTTCACTCTCCAGAGACTTCCCCCCAATCACTCAGCAAGTTCATTCACTGAGTAGAACAGGAATATCCCATGTCCTATCCTGCTCTGTGTTCTGTTACTCTATTGCTCAGCTTCAAAAGCAGTTTTTTGAACTGCACAAGGGTTTTCAGAGAAGCAGACCCTGTTCAAAGGTAAACAAAGATTTGACTCGGAAAACTGATTGCATTGCCGCAGAACAAGATCTCTTATTTAACAGGCTTTTGACCTCAATCTGGAGCCGTGTGACGGAGGGAAGTTACCCCATTCCAGACTTTGTCAGTACGTATTCTCAGATTCATGGTGCAGCTCACGGTGAGTCAGGGTATGATGTTTTCTAATGTGGAGATTATCAGAGTAACAAGGAAAATGTAACATGAAGTAAGAACAACAAAAGGAAATACTTTTGTCTTGTTTTAGATTAGTAGAGGGCCTCCTCTGTCACAAGACATAAGGAGATTTACCTCTTTTGTGAATAGGAGCTAAATAATTGCCTAGGTGGTGCAGAGGTTTCTTTAGTAATGGTGTATGGCTGGCACTACCTTTTGAATTAAGCTGCCAGTCATTTAAATCTAACATGTCCCACAACTGTTGAGAGTTTCTAAAAAGTTGAATTGAATGGATTGGAGAAACAGGTTAGGCCACTTAACTCAAACAGTTGGAAGGACTACAAGAAAATGCTGCCTATACTCCTGTTAATCCAAAGTTATTTTTTGCTTGAAAATATTTTAAATTATCCGTCACAAGGAGCTTTTTGCTCAACTTCATTCAAATTAACAGATAATCAAAATGAAGTAACTTCGTATTGAGAGTCGAGGTGGTGCTGGCGAGCAGCTAGGTGTAGGTGGGAGGTCGAGGTCGAGACGGGAGGTCAAAGGGTCAGGGTCGAGGTCAAGGATGTTTCTGAAACACTTACCGGTAAAGGGCAGAGTTTCCCATTCACTTTCACAAATAAATTAGGAGGAAAGTAATCCTCCTGAGGGCAGCTGGTCTCACACAAGCAAAACCTGTGGAGAAAGAAACCAAGTCACATTGTAATTAATGCAGCAACACCTCACCGAACTCTCAATATAACACACTCATACACCCCGCACCCCAATAATGCACCAAAGGATTGTGGAAACCTGGAACTCTCCCCAAAAAGGCTGTGGATTTTGGGGTCAACTGAAATTTTCAGTCCTGTGTTTCAAATGGATCTCAGTCCTGAGGGTATTGATGGACTTGGGTCAAAGGCGGGTAAAAGGGGTTGAGGTACAGATCAGCCATGATCTAAATGGATGGCAGAGCAGGCTCGAGGGGTTGAATGGCCTATTCCTATGTTCTACACACACATTCAGGGACATCTCACACCCCAACAGAGCACCATATATATATATATATATATACACACACACACACTCAAGGACAACCACATCCAGCACAGAATTCATCCCAAATTCATTCCCGTCCCTACAAACTCATCTTCTCCACCCCCCCTCCCAGAAATGTAATAATCACATAATAAAACAAGATAATGAAGTAGATTGAACTGTTCTTTTTATTCATTCATGGGATGTGGGCGTCGCTGGCAAGGCCGGCATTTATTGCCCATCCCTAATTGCCCTCGAGAAGGTGGTGGTGAGCCGCCTTCTTGAACCGCTGCAGTCCGTGTGGTGACGGTTCTCCCACAGTGCTGTTAGGAAGGGAGTTCCAGGATTTTGACCCAGCGACGATGAAGGAACGGCGATATATTTCCAAGTCAGGATGGTGTGTGACTTGGAGGGGAACGTGCAGGTGGTGTTGTTCCCATGTGCCTGCTGCTCTTGTCCTTCTAGGTGGGAGAAGTCGCGGGTTTGGGAGGTGCTGTCGACGAAGCCTTGGCGAGTTGCTGCAGTGCATCCTGTGGATGGTGCACACTGCAGCCACTGTGCGCCGGTGGTGAAGGGAGTAAATGTTTAGGGTGGTGGATGGGGTGCCAATCAAGCGGGCTGCTTTGTCCTGGATGGTGTCGAGCTCCTTGAGTGTTGTTGGAGCTGCATTCATCCAGGCAAGTGGAGAGTATTCCATCACACTCCTGACTTGTGCCTTGTAGATGGTGGAAAGGCTTTGGGGAGTCAGGAGGTGAGTCACTCGCTGCAGAATACCCAGCCTCTGACATGCTCTTGTAGCCATAGTATTTATATGGCTGGTCCAGTTAAGTTTCTGGTCAATGGTGACCCCCAGGATGTTGATGGTGGGGGATTCGGCGACAGTAATGCCGTTGAATGTCAAGGGGAGGTGATTAGACTCTCTCTTGTTGGAGATGGTCATTGCCTGGCACATATCTGGCACGAATGTCACTTGCCACTGCCTCCAGCTCGCCCTCTTCCTCGCCCAGAAAGTGCCTCACCCCCTCTTTCAACAGCTCCTTCCCACCCCACACCCCAAGCTGGACATTTCAGCTGAGATTCATTTTGCAGGAATCCAAGAGAGATCGACACTCCTGCTCAGGAATATTGCCGGTATCGCCTCCTTGCTGTGGATCAACACCCAGCCTTTCATCACTCAGAATGAGAATCTCTGTCCTCGCACAGCACATTGGCAAGTCCATTAACAATCCGCTTGGACAAGAACTTGTGACCCTTACCTCAGCTGCACCTGTACCGTGTAATCACCTTTTGCTCCAAGTAACAAGTCTCTGAAAGGAAGGAAACTGCTTGTTTAATCAATCACTTCACTGGGTGAGCAGTGTTCAGAAGGGATGTTATCTTAAAACCCATAATACGTCACTACCTGGCATTTTAGGCTTGCAAGTTAAATTCTGTATCGCTCTCAACAGCTTAGTGTGTAAACGCAGCATTGGTGCAGCAGCCAGCTACACAGTTGCCAGTATGTGCGGAGTCAACTCCTCTCAGCCAGAGGGATAGTGGGAGGGAGACAGTCAGACTAGGATCTCACCCCTGGTGACCATCCAGGAGCCCCGTTGGAGGACAGGGTGTCCTCGTGTATAAATATCCCATACTCACCATTCAGCTTCACACATGAAAAATGATCGCTTGTGTGAAACACCTTGGGCTCAGATGGGATATGCTGCTTACCAGATTGTGGCAGGTTTTACAGGTGATCGATCTCCAGTGCTGAGGGTACGAACAGTGCGCAGCAGGTGTGACTGTAGCAGCAAAATACCAGACCAATTTCCCTGGCCAGCTGGGGCCATCTGATTTTCCCTCTCATTACAGTGACCACTCAAAGTGGCAAAGGTTAGATTAGTTCGGAGAGAGGGATTCGACTGCACCTTCCCAAGCTGTTCAGTGTGAGTGCTCGACCCCACGCATCCCTCCGCGCCCCCCACATCCCTCCGCGCCCCCCACATCCCTCAACTCCACCTAGCCTCCACATCCCTCAACCCTGCCGTTGCATCAAATTCTTCAGTCCCTTCTCTCTCCAGGAACACATCTAATTGTTCTCTACCTATTTCAAAGACCTGCTCTGGCCAATTACTCCATCCTTTGGGTGAAAAAGTTTTGCCTGTTCTCATACTTGATGGAAAAACACAGGACAATTGAGAGCTGAGAATCTCACCTGGAGGAGCAGATCTGCTGAACCTGTTGTGGAGTTAACGCAAATGTAACAATTGCCTCTTCGAACCGCTGCCCATTACTTGAGGCTGCCAAGAAAACAGCGAGATTAACATGGAGACACACCTTGATTTGCTTAAAGAGGTGAAACAGGCCCCAGAAGCAAAGTATCTTCATTAATTTACTCTCCTGAGGACAATGGTTCTTGTTGGGGTTCCAACGGTACCCCCCGCCCTCCAATTCTTCACTCAACTCGCCCGCCGACCCCGCCCTCGCACAGCTCGCCCGCTGACCCTGTCCTCACCAACAACCACAACAGCGTATGGGAAGATTTGTTTGGTACCTAACCTGTGCTATGTCTGATATGGAAGTGTTTCATGGGACAGTGTCGACCAGACTGCGCCAGGAATAGAAAGAAGATCATTGCTTCGCATTATCAGGTCTCACAAAGTCCCCAAATCCACCCGTTCTCCCACTGACAATAATCCTTTAGAACTATATAAAACTCTGATGCCTGTTTCAGCTGTGCTGGTCAGACAGGAATAATGGAATATTTTAGACAGAATCAGGATTGCACAGATTTCATAATTTCCAAATGAACAAATGATCACATTGTGATATGTTGGGGTCAGTTTGCTGGCTTGGTATGTCCTTACCCAAAGTGGTTGGCTTGGTCAGCTCGTCGTAGATATCATAAAATGGCAGTCTCCTCATTTTGACGTCTGGGTGTACTGGAGGCGATAGGTGTTGCAAGTCTATTTCGCGTTTTGGCGTGAGCATACTGAGGGGAGAGAGCAGTGGGGTCAGCAAGGCAGAGGCAGCAGAGGCACTATAGTGAAGCTGAGGGCTACTGCCCTGAGCCAGTGATCCACTGGCCGACGGGAGCCCTGCAGCTGTCTGGACAGACAGTAAGGGAAGATCCATAGCAGTGAGGTTCTTGCGTGGAAAGCGTCGCCTGTAGAGCTCTTTGATTTTCATCTGCACGGCCGGACTGCAGCCGGATTTCAGCATATGCAGGACTTTGGTCAGCAGCTCGTGTTTACGGCCACACTTGTTCCGGCCGGAGAAGCCCAGAAGCACTTGCAGTTCCGACACTCTAAAGCTCATCACCATGTGCTGCAAAAAGGAAAAATACAAGGAAAAGGGGATTACTGTCTTCTGAGCATGGTACCCCCCCCAACTCCGCCCATCCATCCATTCCCCCCCCCACTCCCCCCCCATCCATCCATCCATCCCCCCCCTCCCCCCATCCATCCCCCCCCTCCCCCCATCCATCCATCTCCCCCCCCCCCCCATCCATCCATCTCCCCCCCCCCCCCATCCATCCATCTCCCCCCCCCCATCCATCCATCTCCCCCCCCCCCCATCCATCCATCTCCCCCCCCCATCCATCCATCTCACCCCCCCCCCATCCATCCATCTCACCCCCCCCCCCATCCATCCATCCATCCATCTCCCCCCCCCATCCATCCATCTCACCCCCCCCCCATCCATCCATCTCCCCCCCCCCATCCATCCATCCATCTCCCCCCCCCATCCATCCATCCATCTCCCCCCCCCATCCATCCATCTCACCCCCCCCCCCATCCATCCATCCATCTCACCCCCCCCCCATCCATCCATCCATCTCACCCCCCCCCCCATCCATCCATCCATCTCCCCCCCCCCCATCCATCCATCCATCTCCCCCCCCCCATCCATCCATCTCCCCCCCCCCCATCCATCCATCTCCCCCCCCCATCCATCCATCTCACCCCCCCCCCCATCCATCCATCCATCTCACCCCCCCCCCCATCCATCCATCCATCTCACCCCCCCCCCCATCCATCCATCCATCTCACCCCCCCCCCCCATCCATCCATCTCACCCCCCCCCATCCATCCATCTCACCCCCCCCCCCCCATCCATCCATCTCCCCCCCCCCCCATCCATCCATCTCACCCCCCCCCCCCCATCCATCCATCTCCCCCCCCCCCCATCCATCCATCTCCCCCCCCCATCCATCCATCCATCTCACCCCCCCCCATCCATCCATCTCCCCCCCCCATCCATCCATCCATCTCACCCCCCCCCATCCATCCATCTCACCCCCCCCCATCCATCCATCTCACCCCCCCCCCCCCATCCATCCATCTCCCCCCCCATCCATCCATCTCCCCCCCCCATCCATCCATCTCCCCCCCCCCCATCCATCCATCTCCCCCCCCCCCATCCATCCATCTCACCCCCCCCCCCATCCATCCATCTCCCCCCCCCATCCATCCATCTCCCCCCCCCATCCATCCATCTCCCCCCCCCATCCATCCATCTCACCCCCCCCCCATCCATCCATCTCACCCCCCCCCCCATCCATCCATCTCACCCCCCCCCCCCATCCATCCATCCATCCCCCCCCCCATCCATCCATCTCCCCCCCCCCCATCCATCCATCTCACCCCCCCCATCCATCCATCTCACCCCCCCCCCCATCCATCCATCTCACCCCCCCCCCCCCATCCATCCATCTCCCCCCCCCCCATCCATCCATCTCCCCCCCCCCCATCCATCCATCTCCCCCCCCCCCATCCATCCATCTCCCCCCCCCCCATCCATCCATCTCCCCCCCCCCCATCCATCCATCTCCCCCCCCCCCATCCATCCATCTCCCCCCCCCCCATCCATCCATCTCCCCCCCCCCATCCATCCATCTCCCCCCCCCCCATCCATCCATCTCCCCCCCCCCCATCCATCCATCTCCCCCCCCCCCATCCATCCATCTCCCCCCCCCCCATCCATCCATCTCCCCCCCCCCCATCCATCCATCTCCCCCCCCCCCATCCATCCATCTCCCCCCCCCCCATCCATCCATCTCCCCCCCCCCATCCATCCATCTCCCCCCCCCCCATCCATCCATCTCCCCCCCCCCCATCCATCCATCTCCCCCCCCCCATCCATCCATCTCCCCCCCCCATCCATCCATCCATCTCACCCCCCCCCCATCCATCCATCCATCTCACCCCCCCCCCCCATCCATCCATCTTACACCACTCCCCCCATCTCCCATCTGGCCTTACGAGTGCACCCGATACACCCGCCCAGATGCTGCGCGCGCTCCACACACCCCGCCCCCTTCGCTATTGCGCGCTCTCGACACCCCGCCCCCCTTCGCTATTGCGCGCGCTCCACACACCCCGCCCCCTTCGCTATTGCGCGCTCTCGACACACCCCCCCCTTCGCTATTGCGCGCGCTCCACACACCCCGCCCCCTTCGCTATTGCGCGCTCTCGACAGACCCCGCCCCCCCTTCGCTATTGCGCGCTCTCGACACACCCCCCCCTTCGCTATTGCGCGCTCTCGACACACCCCCCCCTTCGCTATTGCGCGCGCTCTCGACACACCCCGCCCGTCTGACGCCTTTTCGGTATCATCGGGATGGGGGAGGGGACAGAGGCCGTTCCCAGACTCCCCTCTACCACACATCTATGGCCGGCATTAACGATGGCTGTGCCCGATCCCGCGATCCGCGATCCCCCCGATCACCAACCTTTAATTCTGCGCCATCCGCCATCTCCAGACATCTCCCCAACCTCTAGGCAGCTACGTGACGTTTTGGCGACGTCATCGCGCACAGGACGCACGCTTGAGGTGGGGCGTGGTCTTGGTGACGAATAGGTGGCGGTTTTGTTTGGGCGGGAAGGAGACTGCACGAGGTTAAAGTGAGAAGGAGGCGACACGGTCATCGGGGGAAATGGTGAGAGAGAGACGGTCATCGGGGGAAATGGTGAGAGAGAGACGGTCATCGGGGGAAATGGTGAGAGAGAGACGGTCATCGGGGGAAATGGTGAGAGAGAGACGGTCATCGGGGGAAATGGTGAGAGAGAGACGGTCATCGGGGGAAATGGTGAGAGAGAGACGGTCATCGGGGGAAATGGTGAGAGAGAGACGGTCATCGGGGGAAATGGTGAGAGAGAGACGGTCATCGGGGGAAATGGTGAGAGAGAGACGGTCATCGGGGGAAATGGTGAGAGAGAGACGGTCATCGGGGGAAATGGTGAGAGAGAGACGGTCATCGGGGGAAATGGTGAGAGAGAGACGGTCATCGGGGGAAATGGTGAGAGAGAGACGGTCATCGGGGGAAATGGTGAGAGAGAGACGGTCATCGGGGGAAATGGTGAGAGAGAGACGGTCATCGGGGGAAATGGTGAGAGAGAGACGGTCATCGGGGGAAATGGTGAGAGAGAGACGGTCATCGGGGGGAAATGGTGAGAGAGACGGTCATCGGGGGAAATGGTGAGAGAGAGACGGTCATCGGGGGAAATGGTGAGAGAGAGACGGTCATCGGGGGAAATGGTGAGAGAGAGACGGTCATCGGGGGAAATGGTGAGAGAGAGACGGTCATCGGGGGAAATGGTGAGAGAGAGACGGTCATCGGGGGAAATGGTGAGAGAGAGACTGTCATCGGGGGAAATGGTGAGAGAGAGACGGTCATCGGGGGAAATGGTGAGAGAGAGACGGTCATCGGGGGAAATGGTGAGAGAGAGACGGTCATCGGGGGAAATGGTGAGAGAGAGACAGTCATCGGGGGAAATGGTGAGAGAGAGACGGTCATCGGGGGAAATGGTGAGAGAGAGACGGTCATCGGGGCAAATGGTGAGAGAGAGACTGTCATCGGGGGAAATAGTGAGAGAGACTGTCATCGGGGGAAATGGTGAGAGAGACGGTCATCGGGGGAAATGGTGAGAGAGAGACGGTCATCGGGGGAAATGGTGAGAGAGACGGTCATCGGGGGGGAATGGTGAGAGAGACGGTCATCGGGGGAAATGGTGAGAGAGACGGTCGTCGGGGGGAAATGGTGAGAGAAACGGTCATCGGGGGAAATGGTGAGAGAGACGGTCATCGGGGGAAATGGTGAGAGAGAGACGGTCATCGGGGGAAATGGTGAGAGAGACGGTCATCGGGGGAAATAGTGAGAGAGAGACGGTCATCGGGGGAAATGGTGAGAGGGAGAGGGTCATCGGGGGGAAATAGTGAGAGAGAGACGGTCATCGGGGGAAATGGTGAGAGAGAGAGACGGTCATCGGGGGGAAATGGTGAGAGAGACGGTCATCGGGGGAAATGGTGAGAGAGACGGTCATCGGGGGAAATGGTGAGAGAGAGACGGTCATCGGGGGAAATGGTGAGAGAGACGGTCATCGGGGGGGAAATGGTGAGAGAGACGGTCATCGGGGGGGAATGGTGAGAGAGACGGTCATCGGGGGAAATGGTGAGAGAGACGGTCGTCGGGGGGAAATGGTGAGAGAGACGGTCATCGGGGGGAAATGGTGAGAGAGACACAGTTATGGTGGGAATGGTGAGAGAGACGGTCATCGGGGGAAATGGTGAGAGAGAGACGGTCATCGGGGGGAAATGGTGAGAGAGACACAGTTATGGTGGGAATGGTGAGAGAGACGGTCATCGGGGGAAATGGTGAGAGAGACGGTTATCGGGGGAAATGGTGAGAGAGACGGTTATCGGGGGAAATGGTGAGAGAGACGGTCATCGGGGTGAAATGGTGAGAGAGACGGTTATCGGGGTGAAATGGTGAGAGAGACGGTTATCGGGGTGAAATGGTGAGAGAGACGGTTATCGGGGGAAATGGTGAAAGAGACGGTCATCGGGGGGAAATGGTGGGAGAGACACGGTTATGGTGGGAATGGTGAGAGAGACGGTCATCGGGGGGAAATGGTGAGACGGTCATCGGGGGGAAATGGTGAGAGAGACGGTCATCGGGGGGAAATGGTGAGAGAGAGACGGTCATCGGGGTGAAATGGTGAGAGAGAGACGGTCATCGGGGGGAAATGGTGAGAGAGAGACGGTCATCGGGGGGAAATGGTGAGAGAGAGACGGTTATCGGGGGGAAATGGTGAGAGAGACGGTTATCGGGGGAAATGGTGAGAGAGACGGTTATCGGGGGAATGGTGAAAGAGAGACGGTTATCGGGGGGAAATGGTGAGAGAGACGGTTATCGGGTGAAATGGTGAGAGAGACGGTTATCGGGGGGAATGGTGAGAGAGACGGTTATCGGGGGAAATGGTGAGAGATAGACGGTTATCGGATATGGTGAGAGAGACGGTTATCGGGGGAAATGGTGAGAGAGAGAGACGCGGTTATCAAAAATGGTGAGAGAGAGACGCAGTTATCGGGGAAAATGGTGAGAGAGCCGTGGTTATCGGGGGAAATGGTGAGAGAGAGCCGTGGTTATCGGGGGAAATGGTGAGAGAGAGACGCGGTTATCGGGGGAAATGGTGATAGAGAGAGACACGCAGTTATTGGGGGGAAATGGTGAGAGAGAGAGACACACAGTTATCGGTGGAAATGGTGAGAGAGGGACAGAGTTACTAATATAAAGGGCAAAGACCAGAGGAATTTTTGAAATGTGCACAGGAAAACTTTCTTGACCAGTACGTTTCCGGCCCAACGAGGAAGGAGGCATTGCTGCACTTGGTTCTGGGGAATGAGGCAAGCCAAGTGGAGCAAGTGTCAGTGGGGGAACATTTGGGGAACAGCAATCATAGTATCATAAGGTTTAGAATAGCTATGGAAAAGGACAAGGACCACTCTAAAGTAAGAAGACTCAATTGGAGGAGGGCCAATTTCAGTGGGATGAGAACAGATCTGGCCCGGGTAAATTGGAATCAAAGATTGGCAGGCAAAACTGTAATTGAACAATTGGTGGCCTTTAAGGAGAAGATGGTTCAGGTACAGTCTAGGTGTATTCCCACGAGGGAGAAAGGTAGGACAATTGAAGCCAGAGCTCCCTGGATGACAAAAGAGATAGAGAGTAAGGTGAAGCAGAAAAAAGGGGCATATGACAGATATCAGGTTGATAACACAAGTGAGAACCAGGCAGAATATAGAAAGTTCAGAGGGGAAGTGAAAAAGGAAATAAGAGGGGCAAAGAGAGAGTATGAGAATAAGTCTATTCTCATACATAACATAGCGGCAAACATAAAAGGGAATCCCAAAGTCTTCTATAGGCATGTAAACAGTAAATGGGTAGTAAGAGGAGGGGTGGGGCCAATCAGGGACCAAAAAGGAAATCTACTCATGGAGGCAGAGGCCATGGCCGAGGTATTAAATGAGTACTTTGCATCTGTCTTTACCAAGGAAGGAGATGCTGCCAGAGTCTCAGTAAAGGAAGATGTAGATGAGATATTGGATGGGTTAATAATTGATAGAGGAGATATTAGAAAGGCTAGCTGTACTTAAAGTAGATAAGTCACTTGATCCGGATGGGATGTATCCGAGGTTGCTGAGGGAAGTAAGGGTGGAAATTGTGGCGGTACTGGCCATAATCTTCCAAACATCCGTAGATACGGGGATGGTGCCAGAGGACTGGAGAATTGCAAATGTTACACCCTGGTTCAATAAAGGGTGTAGGGGTAAACCCAACAACTACAGGACGGTCAGTTTAACCTCGGTGGTGGGGAAACTTTTAGAAACGATAATCCGGGACAGAATTAGCGGTCACTTGGACAAGTTGATTAGGGAAAGCCAGCACAGATTTGTTGAAAGCAAATCGTGTTTAACTAACTTGATAGTTTTCTGATGAGGTAACAGAGAGAGTGGATGAGGGCAATGCGGTTGATGTGGTGTATATGGACTTTCAAAGGGCGTTGATAAAGTGCCGTATAATAGGCTTGTGATCAAGACTGAAGCCCATGGAATAAAAGGGGCAGTAGCAGCATTGATACAAAATTGGCTAAGTAACAGGAAGCAGAGAGTAGTGGTGAATGGTTGTTTTTCGGACTGGAGGGAGGTGTACAGTGGGGTTCCCCAGGGGTCAGTGAAGGGACCACTGCTTTTCTTGATACATATTAATGACTTGGACTTGAGTGTACAGGGCACAATTTCCAAATTTGCAGATGACACAAAACTTGGAAATGTATTGATCAGTGAGGAGAATAGTGATAGACTTCAAGAGGATATAGACAGGCTAGTGGAATGGGCGGACATGTGGCAGATGAAATTTAACACAGAAAAATGTGATGTGATACATTTTGGTAGGAAGAACGAGGAGAGGTAATATAAACTAGAGGGCACAACTCTAAAAGAGATACAGGAACAGAGAGATCTGGGGGTATATGTGTACAAATCATTGAAGGTGGCAGGGCAAGTTGAGAAAGGGGTTAAAAAAGCATACGGTATCCTGGGCTTTATAAATAGAGACATAGAGCACAAAAGCAAGGAAGTCATGATGAACCTTTGTAAAACACTGGTTCGGCCACAACTGGCATATTATGTCCAGTTCTGGGCACTGCACTTTAGGAAAGATGTGAAGGCCTTAGAGAGGGTGCAGAAGAGATTTACTAGAATGATTCCAGGGATGAGGAACTTTAGTTACGTGGATGGACTGGAGAAGCTGGGGCTGTTCTCTGAACAGAGAAGGTTGAGAGGAGATTTGATAGAGGTTTTCAAAATCATGAAGGGCCTAGACACAATAGATAGAGAGAAACTGTTCCCATTGGCGGAAGGGTCAAGAACCAGAGGACATAGATTTAAGGTGATTGGCAAAAGAACCAAAGGTGACATGAGGAAAAACCTTTTTATGCAGCGAGTGTTTAAGATCTGGAATGCACTGCCTGAGCGGGTGGTGGAGGCAGATTCAGTCATGGCCTTCAAAAGGGAACTGGATAAGTATTTGAAAGGAAAAAATTTGCAGGGCTACGGGGAAAGGGCGGGGGAGTAGGACCTGCTGGATTGCTCTTGCATAGAGCCGGCACGGACTCGATGGGCCGAATGGCCTCCCTCCGTGCTGTAACCTTTCTATACTGCGGGGAAATAACGTTGAGAGTGAGACAGAGTGGCAGGTTATCAATTTGCTGCTTGGATGCAGATCGGCCGTTATAGAAACCACCTGACTTTAATTTCCTTTGATTTCAAAGGTTTCTGTAATGGCAGCCGATCCATAATGCCAATTTTATGCCTGGGTGACAAGTTAAAAATCTACCCCAGAGACACAGCTACTTGAGGTAAAATAAGTGTGAGAGAGAGAATGAGACACAAAGGGCTCGATATTAGCACCCGCTATCGGGTGCGTTCCTGGCAGGGGGGCTCTGAAAATCGGGGATTCCCGGGGCGGGTCGGGAGCCCGGCTCCAACCCGCCCACTTCCGGGTTTCCCACAGACACGCTGACATGCGCGCGCAGCCCCCGCATGTGGGACTCCCGCAGGCAATTAAAGCCGGCGGGGTGCCACTTAAGCTATTTATTTAGGTATTTCAGGTCGTTTAGAGACCTGATTAAGGAGATATTTTACATGGGGTGCGATTTTACAAACAACTGGGACTGTTTCCCGTACTGGGGGAAACACTCCCAGTTCAAATGGACGTGTTGCAGCCATCAGCCTGTGGCAGCTGCAAAGGTCCATTTGACAGGTGGGGGGGGAGGGGGAGACCCTCACTCATTGCAGGAAGCCACTCTGTCACTTTGGACAAAGTTTGGCCTTCACCACCCTCCTCCTAACAAGAAAATTCACCAACTTGCTCACTTACCCCGGGGTCCAGACACATGTACCTACCTTGCGGACCCCCTCAGATGTACATCTTCTGGATGGGGGCCGCCATAGCTGCAGTCATGACCTCCTCGGAAGGCAAACAGCATCACCTGCCTCGCCGGCCACGTCGTCCACCTCTGACACGTGGAGCTCCACAACACAGTGCTGTGACGCTTCCACCTGCACAGCAGGAGGGAGGGCAACCGCAGAGGGCACTACCCTCGCCACAGGGTCCACAGACCGAGGCTCAGCTTCCTGGACCTCTCTGAGCAGCAGTGCACACGGAGGCTCAGAGTCACTCGACATGTAGTCGTGGACATCTGCAGCCTCCTTCATGCCGAGCTGCTCCCGGCTGGCCCGAGCACCATCTTCTTACCTGTCGCTGTCAAAGTCACCACTGCCCTCAACAACTTCTCCTCCGCATCCTTCCAGGGTGCCACTGGGGACATCGCCGACGTCTCTCAGTCGTCTGCACAAAAGAGCCCTGCAAATACACCTACACCCACTCTGCAGTGACACAATGGGTGACATCAGGTGTGGGTTTTCATTGTGATCCTCAGGAAAGGGCATTATTGCACAAACCAGACAGGATTCGCAAAGATGTGGCAGTAGTGGTGCCAATATAATATGTGATGTGAGTTGGTCAGAAATTAAATATAAGTAAAAACCATGACAAACCCTCAATCACCCTTGTGCATCCCCTTCATGCTCACAACACGTTTGCCTTATGCTTCCTACTGCACATATGTGATGCATGCCCTGTGGCTGCAGCACAGGTAGTGGCAAGTTGAGTGAGGCTGACTGTGAAAGAGATGCATGAGAGGGTGAGTATGAGATAGAGCCATGAGATTGTATGAGGATTGGGTTGAGTGGTAGTGGCGGGATGAGTACTGGCGAGGTGAGTAAGATGAGGATGAGCTTTGAGTGGGTGTGAGGGGTGATGTGACAGAGTAGTGTTGGCAGTGCAGAACGAGGTGTGGGGTGGGGGCGGTGATGTGGCAGAAGTGAGTAAGTGTACTCACTTTGGCTGACCTACTTAGGTCATTGCAGTGCCTCCTGCATTGTATGCAGGTGCGCGATATGTTGGTGGTGCAGGTGACCTCCTCTGCCACCTCGAGCCAGGCCTTCTTGGTGGCAGAGGCAGGCCGCGTCCTCCCGCCCGCCGGGGGGGAAGATCTCTATCTTCCCCCTCCTCCTCACCCCATCCAATGATACCTGGAGTGAGGCATCATTAAACCTGGGAGCAGCCTTCCCCCTGGGCTGCTCCATGCTATAATTTTTCCTAATTGTTGCAGCATCAGTCAGTGGAGGACTGCCCCTTTAAATAGAGCTCCTCCAGCTGACAGACCTTACTGCGCATGCGCAGTCCGCCCGCCGCGCAGCTCAGCAGCGGGGAACCCGGAAGACCAGGTAAGTGGATCCAGTTAGCCTGCGGTTGCGTGCGGGGGGGACTGATTTCACCGGGCGCGTTACCCACGAGCCCAATTGACCCCCCGCCGCGAACCCGCAGCCCTGGCAATATCGAGCCCAAAGTTACTGAGAGAAAATAACAGGATTGGAGAGAGACCATTAATGAGGGAGAATAATAGGGTGAGAGAGAAACAGTTACTGAGGTTTGAGAGAGAGCTGAGCCTAGATTTTCCTCTTCAGTGCCAGAGCTGAAGCCAGAGCCACTGGTGTAAGAACTTATTTTAATTGACAAAAACTGAAGAGTAGCCTATCCTCAATTTTGTAATAAGGGCTTCCATCCACCAAGCTCTTGCATCTCAGCACTGAAAAGGAAAATCTACTGCAAAGGGTTACTGAAGTGAAATAACAGGGTGAGAGAGACAATTTCTGAGGCATAGTAAAAGGGTGATGGTGTGGCTAACTAAAGTGAGCACTGAGGGCAAGGAAAACTTTACTGACATATGCAGGGGGTAATAAATTAATAGAAATGAGTAAATCTGGAATAAGAACTGGAAACGCAATGTGTCTGTCAGTATGAGGGGAAAAATGGGAGTGATTGGCCCTGCACCAGAGTTGGAAAATAACTGGGTGGCTGGTTAGTTATCTGCAGACCTGTGTTGGGCCTCCCCCCTGTTAAGCTCCATCTGGGATTATCTCTCATTAATGCCCCCTCCCCTGTCATATGCTGCCACTGTGCCTATTCCATCAAACAGAGTGACCAGCCAAGCTGAGCAGATAAATATCTCTACATGCAGTGCATCATTCTCTGACCCAGAGGTCTGGCAGGTGATCTACCTCCCCTCTTGCTAATCCTCACAGGAGGGGGAAGAAGAAAGAAAAATAATTTCCCATTAGTTGCCAACAGCAGATTTGTCCAATCTCTGTTGGGTGAGAATAAACTGGCAGAATCACCCAATCTCTGTTGGGTAACAGCGAGTTGACAAGTATTCTACTTTCCACCAGGTGGCAGCTGGAACCACATTGGGAAGAGCATGATGAAAACTGCTTTCACCAAAAAAGCTAAGCACAACGATCAACGCTGCCAGTGTGAGTTTTTCTGTCTGTCCACAGCACCACCTAGGTAGGGCAACTGATCTGTTATTACTCAGCACCCATAATTTTCACTGCCGAGGTTTCTTCTGGAAAGTTGCATGATTCAACAAATTGCATTACACTTAGCGAGTGTAGAAGTTTGTGAGATCATTTACCCATTTATACGTACCACTATCATTAAATCTGGTGTGCAAGTCACTTCTGTGAACAATTTTATATTTCACAGCAGCTGTGAACATTGGATGAGGACAAAATTAGACTCAACTGTCATGCCCTCAGTTGTGGGGAAGTTACCAGAATCAGTCATTAGAGATAGAGTAAGCACTTGAACAAATATGAGCTAATTAGAGAGAGTTAACAAGGCATTGTTAAGGGTAATTCATGTCTGACTAATTCATATCAGATATGAATTACCCTTAATTTTTTGAGGCGGTCACCAATAAGGCAGATAAGGAAGTGTCTGGATGTTATGTATACGGACTTCCAGAATGCATTTGATAACTTCCACACCAGAGATTATTAGCAAAAATGAGTGCTCATGGAATTGGGAAAGTAGCCTTTTGACGGGTTGGAAATTGGTTAGGAGGTAGGAAACAGAATGGGGTTAAAGGGTAGTTACTCTTATTGATGAGATGTGACAAGTGGTGTTCCCCCAGGGATCTGTTCTGGGGCCACAACTTTTCACCATTTTTATTAATGACTTGGATGAAGGAATAGAGAGTTGTATATCCAAGTTTGCGGGTGACACTAAGTTAGGAGTCACAGATGGCTTGGCTTGCATTCCCTTGAGTATAGAAGTTTGAGGGCTGATTTGATCGAGGTGTTTAAAATGTTAAAAAGATTTGATAGGGTAGATATGGAGAAACTATTTCCTCTGGTGGAGCAGTGTCCTAGGCCCAACCATCTTCAGCTGCTTCATCAATGACCTTCCCTCCATCATAAGGTCAGAAATGGGGATGTTCGCTGATGACTGCACAGTTTTCAGTTCCATTCACAACCCCTCAGATAATGAAGCAGTCCGAGCCTGCATGCAGCAAGACCTGGACAACTTCCAGGCTTGGGCTCATAAGTGGCAAGTAACATTCGCGCCAGATAAGTGCCAGGCAATGACCATCTCCAACAAGAGAGAGTCTAACCACCTCCCCTTGACATTCAACGGCATTACCATCGCCGAATCCCCCACCATCAACATCCTGGGGGTCACCATTGACCAGAAACTTAACTGGACCAGCCATATAAATACTGTGGCTACGAGAGCAGGTCAGAGGCTGGGTATTCTGCGGCGAGTGACTCACCTCCTAACTCCCCAAAGCCTTTCCACCATCTACAAGGCACAAGTCAGAAGTGTGATGGAATACTCTCCACTTGCCTGGATGAATGCAGCTCCAACAACACTCAAGAAGCTCGACACCATCCAAGATAAAGCAGCCCGCTTGATTGGCACCCCATCCACCACCCTAAACATTCACTCCCTTCACCACCGGCGCACTGTGGCTGCAGTGTGCACCATCCACAGGATGCACTGCAGCAACTCGCCAAGGCTTCTTCGACAGCACCTCCCAAACCCGCGACCTCTACCACCTAGAAGGACAAGAGCAGCAGGCGCATGGGAACAACACCACCTGCACGTTCCCCTCCAAGTCACACACCATCCCGACTTGGAAATATATCGCCGTTCCTTCATTGTCGCTGGGTCAAAATCCTGGAACTCCCTTCCTAACAGCACTGTGGGAGAACCGTCACCACACGGACTGCAACGGTTCAAGAAGGCGGCTCACCACCACCTTCTCGAGGGCAATTAGGGATGGGCAATAAATGCCGGCCTTGCCAGCGACGCCCACATCCCGTGAACGAATAAAAAAATTTTTTAAAAAGTAATCTTAAAATTAGAACTAGGTCATTCAGGAATGAAATCAGGAAACACTTTTTCATACAAAAGATAGTAAAAATCTGGAACTCTCCCCCCAAAAGGCTTTGGATTCTGGGACAGTTGGAGCTTTCAAGACTAAGATTTTTGTGAGGTAAGGTATCAAGGGATATGGAGCAAAGGCAGGAAAAATGGATTTGAGCTGCAGATCAGCCATTATCTAATTGAATGGTGGAGCAGGCTGAAGGGACTGAATGGTCCTACTTCTGTTCCTAAGTTTCTATGCCCCGTGGTGAACACTAAAGCCTGGCTTTTCCGATCAGCATTTCAATACTAGTGGTAAACCTTTTAACAGGGTGGCCGCTGAAGTTAAAATACTGCTAATCGGAAAATCTAAGCTTAACAATGGCTACTAACTGTTCCCATAGCTCAATGGGTAAATGCATTGCTTAGTGTCTCATAGCCATCTAGATAGAGCAGGAAGATCACAGCTTCATTCTCTGGCCTGAGTTGAATTAACCGGTCTCAGTTGGAGGGGCTACAATTGGCCTCAGAGCTCTTGAGCTATGGAGGGGGGAAAATCAGCGAGGGTTCCTGATCACTATCCAGTGGAGCCACATAGGCGTCAGGTAAGGACAAGATTGGGTATGGCTATCATGCAGTTGAAAGGCCCTTTGATTCTCACCATGGAAATTCACACATTCACTTGGGTGACGTATTGGAGGGCTCGTAGACACATGAATTACCCCACCAGGAGTCAACCTGGAAAGGAGGGGACATGAGGTGAAAATTGGAGAGACTCAGAAAAGTAAAATTGTTTCATTTGTGGACTTGTGAAGCGGAAGTACAATTTCAAAATTTGCGGATAACATCAAATTGGAGGGTATAGTTAATACTGAGGACGCCTGTGACAAAATACAGGAAGACATTAATAAACTTGCAGAATGGGTGTGTAATTGGCAAATGAATTTCAATATGGGTAAGTGTGAGGTATTACATTTTGGTAGGAAGAATAAGGAGACCACATATTCCTTGGAAAATAAGAGTTTAAATGGGGTTTTGGGGGTACAGATACACAAATCACTAAAAGTAGCGGCGCAGGAAAATAAGGCCATTTTTTAAAAAAGCAAACCAAGCACTGGGGATCATTTCTAGAGGGATAGAATTGAAAAGCAGAGAAGTTATATTAAACTTACGTAGAACCTTGGTTAGACCATACTTGGAGTACTGTGAACAGTTCTGGTCTCCATATTATAAAAAGGATATAGAGGCATTGGAAAGGTGCAATAAAGATTTACTAGGATGATATCAGAACTGAGAGGTTATACTTATCAGGAAAGATCAAGCAGGCTGGGGCTGTTTTCTCTAGAAAAGAGAAGATTGGATGGTGATCTGATGAAGGTCTTTAAGATTCCATATGAACATACGAATTAAGATCAGGAGTAGGCCATTCAGCTCCTCGATCCTGCTCTGCCATTTGATAAGATCATGGCTGATCTGATTGTGACCTCAACCTACTTTCCCTTCTACCTACTATAACCTTTGACTCACTTGTTAATAAGGAATCTATCTAACTCAGCCTTAAAAATATTCATGATGTGGAGATGCTGGTGATGGACTGGGGTTGACAATTGTAAACAATTTTACAACACCAAGTTATAGTCCAGCAATTTTATTTGAAATTCACAAGCTTTCGGAGGCTTCCTCCTTCCTCAGGTGAATGTTGTCAGCCTCACTTAACCTGCCACTACCTGTGCTGCAGCCACAGGGCATGCATCACATATGTGCAGTAGGAAGCATAAGGCAAACGTGTTGTGAGCATGAAGGGGATGCACAAGGGTGTTTGAGGGTTTGTCATGGTTTTTACTTATATTTAATTTCTGACCAACTCACATCACATATTATATTGGCACCACTACTGCCATGTCTTTGCGATTCTTGTCTGGTTTGTGCAATAATGCCCTTTCCTGAGGATCACAATGAAGACCCACAACTGATGCCACCCATTGTGTCACTGCAGAGTGGGTGTAGGTGTATTTGCAGGGCTCTTTTGTGCAGACGACTGAGAGACGTCGGCGATGTCCCCGGTGGAAGGATGCGGAGGAGAAGTTGTTGAGGGCAGTGGTGACTTTGACAGCGACAGGTAAGAAGATGGTGCTCGGGCCAGCCGGGAGCAGCTCGGCATGAAGGAGGCTGCAGATGTCCACGACTACATGTCGAATGACTCTGAGCCTCCGTGTGCACTGCTGCTCAGAGAGGTCCAGGAAGCTGAGCCTCGGTCTGTGGACCCTGTGGCGAGGGGAGTGCCCTCCGCGGTTGCCCTCCCTCCTACTGTGCAGGTGGAAGCGTCACAGCACTGTGTTGTGGAGCTCCACGTGTCAGAGGTGGCCGGCGAGGCTGGTGATGCTGTTCGCCCTCCGAGGAGGTCATGACTGCAGCTACGGCGGCCCCCATCCAGAAGATGTACATCTGAGGGGGTCCGCAAGGTAGGTACATGTGTCTGGACCCCGGGGTAAGTGTGCAAGTTTGTGAATTTGATTGTTAGGAGGAGGGTGGTGAAGGCCAAACTTTGTCCAAAGTGACAGAGTGGCCTCCTGCAATGAGTGAGTGTCTCTTCCCCCCCCCCGCCACCTGTCAAATGGACCTTTGCAGCTGCCACAGGCTGGTGGCTGCAACACGTCCATTTGAACTGGGAGTGTTTCCCCCAGTACGGTAAACAGTCCCAGTTTCTAAAATCCCACCCCTCCTGAAATATTCCCTTAATCAGGTCTGTTAACAACCTGAAATAGCAGAATAAATACTGTCAAGTGGCACCCTGCCGGCTTTAATTGCCTGTGGGAGTCCCACATGCGGGGGCTGCGCGCGCAAGTCAGCGCGTCTGTGGGGAACCCGGAAGTAGGCGGGTTGGAGCCGGGCTCCCGACCCGCTCCGGGATTCCCCGATTTTCGGAGCCCCCCCTGCCAGGAATGCACCTGATAACGGGTGCTAATATCGGGCCCAGTAATTATTTTGTATGTCAAACAAGATGACTGACTAATGTGGGGAAGCGTTGCAGTTATTATTTTATATTATTACGCAATGACAGGTTGTACTGATTGAAATAAGGGAGATTGATCGCGATGCTTGCTCTATAACTTCCTCCCTCCACAAACGAGCTCATCCAAAACTCTGCTGCCCATATCCTAACTCACAGCAAGTCCCGTTCTCCCATCACTGCTGTGCTCACTGACCTACATTGGCTCCCAGTCTGGGAGCGCCTTGATTTTAAAATTCTCATCCTTGTTTTCAAATCCCTCCATGACCTCGCCCCTCCCTAGCTCTGTAACCTCTTCCAGCCCTACAACCCTCCAAGATCTCTGCACTCCTCCTACGCCCCTTGCGTATCCCCAATTTTAACCGCTCCACCATTGGCGGCCATGCCTTCAGCTGCCTAGGCCCTAAGCTCTGGAATTCCCTCCCTAAACCTCTCTACCTCTCTACTTTTAAGAAGCTCCTTAAAACATTCCTCATCACCTGTCCTAATATCTCCTTATGTGGCTCGGTGTCAAATTTTGTTTGATAACACTCCTGTGAAGTACCTTGGGACGTTAAAGGCGCTATATAAATGCAAGTTGTTGGTGGTGTTGTATGCTCATATGCTGTGAAATAAAGCAGTTTAACAATAAAGCAGTCTGGCCTCATCTCAAATATTTGCCTTTGGAGAGATTGAAGGAATACTTGTGCAAAAGACAGTTCTGATCATAATGGGATAGTATTGTTACACCCTTGGTTAAACTATTGAGAGTTAAATATTAGGGAGTGATTAGTCAAGAGAATATCTAAGGCAAGACTAAACTTGTAACGGGGACTTAGTATGTGGGCAGCAGGGTTTTGAACAAGTTGGGCATATGTCGGGTGTGGCTCGGTGCTAGTCAGGATGCTGTTGGCAGAGTTCAAACTGAGGTAATAGAAGCATAAATAAAGCTTTCAGCAATGGTGGGGATAAGAGTGAGAGGGGCCCAAAATTAATTTCACGTCTTTTTTTCACCTACTCTGCTTCTCATTTTGACACGAGCCCTGTGTTTCCCCATCCATTCGGCCTCAACTTTACAGCATTGCTCATTTCTATTTTTTTTAGAATGCTTTCTTTTCTGCCAGATTTCTCCCTGCCTCTCTGAAGCCAATGACTCTTGCTGAGGTATGAAGCCACGGCCACCAGGGTGCCCTCTGGTACCTTGCTCAAGTGGCTATTCATGTATGAGCCCAGACAGTGAGTCAGCAATTCATTAATTGTGAACTCATCTCAGCTGAGCCTGATCCTGTTCTCGCTCAGTGTTCACATACATAGTTCTAGAAGGGGGAACTGGAAAGTGATGAGGAGCAGGAACCCTGATAGATTTTTCCATCCCTAACCCAGGGACACGAAGGCCAATTGTAGCACTCCTATTGCCATGCCAGCTGACATCAGCTAACTCAGCACAGACCAAGGATTACATCTGGGGTTTCTTGGTTTTTATGGCTCAGTTATTTGCAGTCTTAACCAACAGCAAAGCCCTTTGCTGTTTCACTGTGCGTTTCCTGGATCCTGTGCATAATATAGTAAAATAGGTTGTGTCTAGTCAGGTCCCTCAGATTCAGCCAACAGTTTTTTTTGTTTTATGGGTTTGGCAGGTAGGACATAGTTTCAAGTAATGTAATTGAGAGGTTTAGTGCAGGCCCCATTCCCACAAAGGCTGGGTATAATGAGCCTCTCAACCTCAGAGCCTAAAGGACATTCCAAATGGCTTTCATGTATTGAAATGAAGGCCTGTGGAAATGGGACACCAGTCCTCCAGCTGTGTCAGCAATGTTATTCACACTGCCTTTTATAGAGGTCTGAAATATTTCAAAGCTGCTAATCACTGCTAGAAAAATTCAACTTTTATATTAAAAAAATGAATCTGTATTCTTCCCTGATCTCCTCTTTAAGGTGCTTACTGTTGCTGGGATACTTTTCCAGAGATGCTAGCTAGACTCCAGTTTTTTTCATCTCCGGTGGCATAGAGCTTCAGTCTTGCAGTTTATGTCATCAGCTAAACTCCTTGGTTGTTACCACAGAGTGCGCTCCTGTCTGATTGGGACATTGGAATGTCAGGAGCTATTCTGGCAGCTCCTCAGATAAGCTAGGTAAAGGCATTGACTCATTGTCTAGGCTCACATATGAAGAATGAACACAAGGATGCGGTACCAGGGTCACTGGTGATGATGTAACTTTATCAAGTTTGCCCATTTTCTGCTGGCTGTGTCATTGGGTCACCAACATTGCCATACTTCAAGGCTGGGCAGGAAGGTCGGACCTTTAAAACATCCTATAACTGCACTCAGATTCTTGTAGTCTGTTTTTGAGAGTTTGTTGTTAGATTCCAGGAGTCTGAATGGATGTGAGTAGGATGTTACAGCAACTAAGTGGTGAGATGTGGGAGTGTGTCTATTATTCCAGCGTGCGCCAAGTCACCAAACTCTATGGTGCGAGAAGCACCAAGCAAAAGCCAGGTACAACCCACAGGTTGAGAGGGGAAGTTAGAAGGAGCATCGCCCCTGGTCACTCTGGCACACGCTGTGGTGCAGGGTGACCAATTGTAAACAATTTTACAACACCAAGTTATAGTCCAGCAATTTTATTTTAAATTCACAAGCTTTCGGAGGCTTCCTCCTTCCTCAGGTAAACATTTACCTGAGGAAGGAGGAAGCCTCCGAAAGCTTGTGAATTTAAAATAAAATTGCTGGACTATAACTTGGTGTTGTAAAATTGTTTACAATTGTCAACCCCAGTCCATCACCGGCATCTCCACATCAGGGTGACTAAGGAAGGGGTGAAAATAACTTTTTAAAAAACCTCGCCTTTAAAGTCAGTGGAAGTGATGTTGGTGCAGATTATCTGTCTCTGGTATTACCTTGTTTTGCAAAATGATATAAGGGAAGAAATTGAGAGACCCACAGAGCCTCGCTAGAAAAGAGTGTGAGGCGCTTAATTGGGGCTCCCAATGTTGTGGCACTATTTCTTTTGCACTTAGCAAGATTCTTTTTTTTTTATTCGTTCATGGGATGTGGGCGTCGCTGGCGAGGCCGGCATTTATTGCCCATCCCTAATTGCCCTTGAGAAGGTGGTGGTGTGCCGCCTTCTTGAACCGCTGTAGTCCGTGTGGTGAAGGTTCTCCCACAGTGCTGTTAGGAAGGAAGTTCCAGGATTTTGACCCAGCGATGATGAAGGAATGGCGATATGTTTCCAAGTCGGGATGGTGTGTGACTTGGAGGGGAAAGTGCAGGTGGTGGTGTTCCCATGTACCTGCTGCTCTTGTCCTTCTAGGTGGTAGAGGTCGCGGGTTTGGGAGGTGCTGTTGAAGAAGCCTTCGCGAGTTGCTGCAGTGCATCCTGTGGATGGTACACACTGCAGCCACAGTGCGCCGGTGGTGAAGGGAGTGAATGTTTATGGTGGTGGATGGGGTGCCAATCAAGCGGGCTGCTTTGTCCTGGATGGTGTCGAGCTTCTTGAGTGTTGTTGGAGCTGCATTCATCCAGGCAAGTGGAGAGTATTCCATCACACTCCTGACTTGTGCCTTGTAGATGGTGGAAAGGCTTTGGGGAGTCAGGAGGTGAGTCACTCGCCGCAGAATACCCAGCCTCTGACCTGCTCTTGTAGCCACGGTATTTATATGGCTGGTCCAGTTAAGTTTCTGGTCAGTGGTGATCCCCAGGATATTGGGGGATTCGGCGATGGTAATACCTTTGAATGTCAAGGGGAGGTGGTTAGACTCTCTCTTGTTGGAGATGGTCATTGCCTGGCACTTGTCTGGCGCGAATGTTACTTGCCACTTATGAGACCAAGCCTGGATGTCGTCCAGGTCTTGCTGCATGCGGGCTCGGACTGCTTCATTATCTGAAGGGTTGCGAATGGAACTGAACACTGTGCAATCATCAGTGAACATCCCCATTTCTGACCTTATGATGGAGGGAAGGTCATTGATGAAGCAGCTGAAGATGGTTGGGCCTAGGACACTGCCTTGAGGAACTCCTGCAGCAATGTCATGGGGCTGAGATGATTGGTCACCAACAACCACTACCATCTTCCACTGGAGAGTTTTCCCCCTGATTCCCATTGACTTCAATTTTACGAGGGCTCCTTGGTGCCACACTCAGTCAAATGCTGCCTTGATGTCAAGGGCAGTCACTCTCATCTCACCTCTGGAATTCAGCTCTTTTGTCCATGTTTGGACCAAGGCTGTAATGAGGTCTGGAGCCGAGTGGTCCTGGTGGAACCCAAAGTGAGCATCGGTGAGCAGGTTATTGGTGAATAAGTGCCGCTTGATAGCACTGTCGACGACACCTTCCATCACTTTGCTGATGATTGAGAGTAGACTGATGGGGCGGTAATTGGCCGGATTGGATTTGTCCTGCTTTTTGTGGACAGGACATACCTGGGCAATTTTCCACATTGTCGGGTGGATGCCAGTGTTGTAGCTGTACTGGAACAGCTTGGCTAGAGGCGCAGCTAGTTCTGGAGCACAAGCCTTCAGCACTACAGCTGGGATGTTGTCGGGGCCCATAGCCTTTGCTGTATCCAGCTGTTTCTTGATATCACGTGGAGTGAATCGAATTGGCTGAAGACTGGCTTCTGTGATGGCGGGGATATCGGGAGGAGGCCGAGATGGATCATCCACTCGGCACTTCTGGCTGAAGATGGTTGCAAACGCTTCAGCCTTGTCTTTTGCACTCACGTGCTGGAATCCGCCATAGTTGAGGATGGGGATGTTTACAAAGCCCCTTCCTCCCGTTAATTGTTTAATTGTCCACCACCATTCACAACTGGATGTGGCAGGACTGCAGAGCTTTGATCTGATCCGTTGGTTGTGGAATCGCTTAGCTCTGTCTATCGCATGTTGCTTCCGCTGTTTGGCATGCATGTAGTCCTGAGTTGTAGCTTCACCAGGTTGGCACCTCATTCTGCTTTCTGTCCTATAGTATTTACTAAATGTACTACTCATATCTCATGACAGAACATTAAGGAAAAAGAAAGAACTTGCATTTATCCATCCCAGGGGTGTCAGACTCATTTGATATGGTGGGCCTGTTCCGACATCCTGGCACTTGGTGCGGGCCACATTCAGCAAAAGTTGTTTGGACACACTGGAGTAGAAATTGGTATGCATTTCACCCGTTTTTTGGGCATAAAACAAGTGCGACTTCCAGACTGTACACCATAGTCTTGAAGTCATAATAATTGTGTAGTTATAACAAAATCACCGATAAATCAGCACTTTTCGTCAAACTACAGAGTGCAACTCCAGCATTCTGTATATTCATTATTTGTTGAGGTTTCTGCTTCCATCTGTCTCTTGCTGCTCCAATTCAAACAAAAAAAGTGCCTGGGAGTGTAGCGTGCCACTACTGTGACGTATTGTACAATACCTTGCTCTGAACTGTACTGTGGGACCTAGATTATTATCACCTACTCCAAAAAGAAAAAACAACCTAGAACCAAGGCTAATTTGATTTTCTAAGCAGGCTATACCGGATTGATGTACACTATATAAAAACCAAATCCATTCAACACATTACATTTTGGAAAAAGATATTTGATCCATCTCGCTATCCAAACATTTAAAAAACAGAAGAATACATGGATGAATGGGATGCTCTTCAAAAATTCATTACACCTGAGAGGGCAGACGGGATCTCGCTTTAACAGAAGACAGTGCAGCACTCCCTTAATACAGCACTGGAGTGTTAGTCTAGATTTTATGCCTCTGGAGTGGGACTTAAACCCATGACATTCTGACTTGAATAAGGATGCTACCACTGAACCCAGGCTGACACCGAGCTGCCCTCTTGGCTCAATTTGCAAAGCCAGTTTGTAACACAATTGTACAGATCAGAAGACCCTACATGTCAGACACCGAGAGCTCAATACTGCAGAAAGCCTAGAGGAGTATAGAAAGTTCAGGGGTGAAATTGAAAAGGAGATTAGGAAAACAAAGAGAGGGCATGAAAAAATACTTTCAAGTAAAATCAAGGAAAACTCAAAGATATGTTTTATAAATACATAAAGAGAAAGAAGATAACTAAGGAAAGAGTAAGGCCTATTAGGTTAACTTTTTGGTCTCTATGGGGCCGATTTTTGGATGGTGGAGTGGGTACGTTGGGAGAGCGGGGTGGGGGGCTCGTAAAATGGCGGAAACCCGGAGTGGGTTCGGAGCCCGGCTCTAACTTGCTGACTTCCAGGTTCCCCAGTGACGCGTTTGGGTGCACGCGCACCTCCCAAATGCGGGGCTCCCACCGGCAATTAAAGCCGGCGGGATGATAATTTACATAGTTTGAAAGATAGTTGAGGTACTCGAGAGACCTCATTGAGTGGAGATTTTGGTAGGGGTGCAATTTTGAAGGATCCTCAGCGTGTTTCCCGTGCTGTGGGAAACACTTCCTATTGTAGCAGACGTGTTTCAGCCAGCAGCCAGTGGGAGATGCAAAGGAATATTTGACAGGTGGGGAGAAAAACTCATTTATTGCAGCAGGGCACTCTGTCACTTCAGACAAAGTTTTGGCTGCAAGACTTATGTCTTTTCAATCAAAATTCTTAATTTACACCCAAAATTCTGCTGTGCAAACACATTTATCTACTTTGCGGACCCCCTCAAACTCACACCGTCAGAATGGGGGGACGCCATGGCTGCATTCATTTAATCCGAGGACGAGCAACATCACCAGCCTCACCAGGCACGCTGTCCATCTCCGCCACATGGAGCTTCACAACACAGTGCTGCACCACAGGCACCTGCTTAACAGCACGTGGGGCAACAACAGAGAGAGCAACGTCGCAGGAGGCACTACCCTCGCAACAGGGTCTACAGACCGAGGCTCAGCTTCCTGGACCTCTCTGAGGAGCAGTGCATACGGAGGCTCAGAGTCAGTCGCCAGGTAGTCGCGGACATCTGCAGCCTCCTTCATGCCAAGCTGCTCCCGGCTGGCCCGAGCAGCGTCTTCTTACCTGTCGCTGTCAAGGTCACCACTGCCCTCAACTTCTTCGCCTCCGGATCATTCCAGGGTGCCACCGGGGACATCGCCGGAGTCTCTCAGTCATCTGCACACAAGTGCATAAGGCAGGTCACCGACAGCTTGTTTCGCAGGGCCTCACACTACGTCAACTTCCCCATGGATGACCTCAGCCAGACGGAGAGGGCAGTGGGATTCCATGCTGTGACTGGCTTCCCATGGGTGCAGGTGGTAATTGATTGCACCCATATAGCAATATGAGCACCTCCACACGAGCCAGGACTGTTCATTAACAGGAAGGACTATGACTCCATCAACACTCAGCTCATCTGTGACCACCGCAAGAGATTCCTTCATGTGTGCGCCAGATACCCTGGCAGCTGCCACGATTCCTTCATCCTCCGGGAGTCCAATATCCCGCCCCTCTTCTACGCACCAAACACCAGCAAGGGCTGGCTCCTCGGGGACAAGGGATACTCCCTGCACACGTGGCTCAAGACACCTCTGAGGAACCCCACCACCGAGCAACAGCGTCAATATAACGGCAGCCATATCGCTACCAGGTCTTCAATTGAGCATGCTATAGGGCTGCTCAGGTACTTTGATCGTTCTGGAGGAGCTCTTCAATCTGCACCAGACAGAGTGGGACGCAATATAGTCTTCTGTTGTGCCCTGCACAACATAGCACAACAGAGAGCGGCGCCACTGGAGGAGGCCCCATCTACATCTGCCACCCACATTAAGGAGGAGGAGGAGGATGAGCAACCCATAGGCGGAACAACGGCTTACCTGGCTGCTGGTGAGGCCAGGGAGTCACTGATATGTGAACGGTTCTCCTAACATCAGACAGTGTGAAAAGTCCTGTCCTCACCACCTGGACAGAGCAGCGGCCACACCAGCACCCCTCGCCCCCTGCACAAAACAGTCCTGCAACTACACATGGACCCACTTTAGAGTGACCCAATGGGTGGCATCAAGTTTGGGCATTCATGGTTAACCTCATGAAAGGGCCTTATTACACAAGCCAGTCAAGAATGACCAAGACGTGGCAGTAGTGGTGACAATAATAATATTTAATGTGCGATTAACAAAAAGCAAATATAAATAAAAAACATAACAAACCGTCAAACAGCCTTGTGCATCCCCTTTGTGCTCACAAAACCTTCGCCTTTCGCTTACGACTACTCATATGTGGTGCATCCCCTGTGGCTGCAGCAGAGGTAATGGCAGGTTGCTCTTGTTCATGCCCTGACCGATTAGATGCTTTGGGCCTACGCCCTCTGCGTATCGGTGCCCGTGAGGGCCCCTCCAAAGACTGCTCCACCTGCACCTGAGCAGAGGCAGACTTGGCCACCTGGAGAGGAGGCAGCATTGCAGCTACTGGTTGAGAGGAGGGCAATAGGTGAGACGTGGGGGCACTTTGAGTGGCGTCCCCACTTCCATGTCCCCTTTCGCCATCTTCCCTCTCCTGGGCCAGGCCCACACCACTCCTACCACTCTGCTGGACGACAGTTTGGAGGACATGTGTGAAGCCTTGGAAGGCCAGTGCCAGAGTATCTGCCTGCCTGTTCAAGGCGGCAGAATGTTGTTCACCCTGAGTCTGAAGGGCTGTTGTCAGGGCCTCAATGGACTCATTGGTGAGCCGTGCTTGAAGTTCCACGGAGGCTAGCCTTCCCTCCATCGCAGTCGTTCCCGCACTTACCCGCGACACTATCTCAGAGATGCCCTCACGTCCCTGTGACTGTATCACAGAGATGCCCTCCCTTACCTGTGCCACCATTCCACTCATGCAGGAGTTGGACTCCTCCATCCTCTGCGCGATTGTGGAGAGTGCATGTGGTACCTGTTCCAGCACCTTGCAAATGTGCTGCTACCCCTCGATCATTCTCCTTTTCATGGATGGCCCCCAGGGTTCAGCATCTGTGTCCAGCTGAGCAGAGCCTGGAGAAGAGTGCTCCCACCGACGCAGACTCTCCACAGCTGCCCCTGCCACCAGTGTCTGCTCGTGCTTATATGTGTGTGGTGACTTACCATGTGCGGTCTCAACTAACTGAGAACGGGGACCCACCGAGGTGTGTGTAATCGCGCTGGTGGACGGCTCGCTCAGATGTGACGGTGTCCCCTCAGAGGCCGGCAGGTCCTCTGAGGAATTGCCCTTCGCCGTCACGGCAGTCGCTGAAGGCCCTGTGAGAGAACAGAAGGCAATATTAAGCATGGTGACAGATGCTGAGGTGCTGAAGATGGCAAGGCATATTAGCATCAATTGCTATTGTGTGTGCTGAATGTTAAAGTTCTGTCACCAGCCATTTGTCAGGTGCCAGTCTCAGCGTCCCCAATGGACAGGCACTTGAGGGTGCGGCTCAGTTTCAGCGCCTCCTGCTCTGCGTTCGTGAGGACGACTAGATGTTGCAGCTCCCCTCCGGTCCACGCCCTCTGCCGTGCATTCTGGGCTCTCTTCTCCTATAAGGGGAGAAAGTAGAGAGGCGTGAGTGAGTGATGGTGATGTAGCCAACCGCTGAATGCATTGGTTTGGGTGCGGCTTACCGTGAAAGAGATGCATCAGAGGGTAAGTATAAGACAGAGCCATGAGATTGTATGAGGATTGGGTTGCGTGGTAGTGGTGGGATGAGTACTGGGGAGGTGAGGAAGTGGTGAGTAAGTGCTGGTAAGTTGAGGATGAGCTTTGAGTGGCTGTGAGGAGTGATGTGATAAAGTAGTGTTGGCAGTGCAGAATGAGTTGTGGGGTGGGGGCGGTGATGTGGAAGACGGAGTGTAGGAGAATGAGTAAGTGTACTCACTTTGGCTGACCTAGTTAGGTCATTGAAGCGCTTCCTGCATTGTATCCAGGTGTGGGAGATGTTGCTGCTGCTGGTGACCTCCTCGACCCAGGCCTTCTTGGTGGCAGAGGCAGGCCACTTCCTCCCGTCCGCCGGGTAGAATATATCCCTCCTCCTCCTCACCCCATCCAGTAGCACCTGGAGTGAGGCATCACTGAATCTAGGAGCAGCCTTTCCCCTGGGCTGCCCCATTGTGTAATTTTGGATGTTTGCTCCAGGAGCAGCATTAGAGGACTGCCCCTTTAAATCGGGCTGTTCCAGCTGACAGCCTGTGATGCGGGTGCGCAGTCTGCCTGCCGCACAGGTTTCCCGAAAGCCACGTTAACTGGGCTCCAATTTACTGCGATCACGTGGGGAACGGACGGATTTTACTGGGCGGGTTACCCACGCGCCCAGTCCTCCCCCCGCTGCCATCCCGCCTCCCTGGTAATACCAGAGCCAATGTGTGGAGACGGAAGATGTGGATATGGTTCTTAATTAATACCTTGCATCTGTCTTCACAAAAGAGGGGGACGATGCAGACATTGTGGTTAAGGAGGAGGAGTGTGAAATATTGGATGGGATAAACATAGTGAAAGAGGAAATATTAAGGGGATTAGCATCTTTGAAAGTGGATAAATCGCAAGGCCCAGAAGAAATGTATCCCAGGCTGTTGAGAGAAGCAAGGGAGGAAATAACAGAGGCTCTGACCATCATTTTCCGATCTTCTCTGGCTACAGGCGTGGTACCGAAGGATTGGAGGATTGCTAATGTTGTACCATCGTTCAAAAAGGGAGAAAAGGATAGACCAAGTAATTACAGGCCAGTCAGCCTTACCTCATTGGTGGGCAAATTATTGGAAACAATTCTGAGGGAGGATATAAATCGTCATTTAGAAAGGCATGGATTAATTAAAGGCAGTAGCGTGGATTTGTTACGGGAAGGTCGTGTCTTGATTGAATTTTTTGAGGAGGTAACAAGGAGGGTCGATGAGGGTAACACTTTTGATGTAGTCGACATGGATTTTAGCAAGGCTTTTGACAAGGTCCCACATGGCAGACCGGTCAAAAAAGTAAAAGCCCATGGGATCCAAGGGAAAGTGGCAAATTGGATCCAAAATTGGCTCAGTGGCAGGAAGCAAAGGGTAATGATTGGCGGGTGTTTTTGTGACTGGAAGGCTGTTTCCAGTGGAGTTCCACAGGGTTCAGTACTAGGTCCTTTGCTTTTTGTGGTATATATTAATGATTTAGACCTAAATGTGAGGGGCATGATTAAGAAGTTTGCAGATGATACAAAAATTGACCATGTGGTTGATAGTGAGGAGGAAAGCTGTAGACTGCAGGAAGATATCAATGGACTGGTCAGGTGGGCAGAAAAGTGGCAAATGGACTTCAATCCGGAGAAGTGTGAGGTAATGCATTTAGGGAGGGCAAACAAGGCAAGGGAATACACAATAAATGTATTGTGTATTCCGAGGCATAGAATATAAGAGCAGGGAGGTTATACTAGAACTGTATAAAACACTAGTTAGGCCACAGCTTGAGTACTGCGTATAGTTCTGGTTACCACATTACAGGGAAGATGTGATTGCTCTAGAGAGGGTACAAAGGAGAGTTACAAGGATTTTGCCAGGACTGGAGAATTTTAGCTATGAGGAAAGATTGAACAGGCTAGGGTTGTTTTCATTGGAACAGAGGAGGCTGAGGGGTGATTTAATTGAGGTGTATAAAATTGAGGGGTCTAGATAGAGTGGATAGGAAGACCTATTTCCCTTAGCAGAGGGGTCAGTGACCAGGGGGCATAGATTTAAAGTAATTGGTAGAAGGATTAGAGCTGAGGAGAAATGTTTTCACCCAGAGGGTGGTTGGGAGTCTGGATCTCACTACCTGAAAGGGTGGTAGAGGCAGAAACCCTCAACTCATTTGAAAAGTACTTGGATGTGCACTTGAAGTGCCGTAACCTACAGGGCTACAGACCAAGTGCTGGAAAGTGGGATTAAACTTGATAGCTCTTTTTCGGCCGGCACGGACAAGATGGACTGAATGGCCTTCTTCTGTGCCGTAACTTTCTATGATTCTATGATATTGAGTTGCTGGCCTGTGCTGTTAGCTGATCTTACCCAGCGGGGTAGTATTAGGGACAGTGCAGTTTACCTTACTTCCCCTGAGGAAGAGAGCAGAATATCGGTGTTCTCCCCTTCACTAAATTTTCTCTCCTTAGAGTCTTTCTTGAAGGCGATGATTCATGTTTCGTTACATCACCGAAATGGCCATTCTTTATTTATCAATCTAGACAACAGATATCAGCAGGCTATTTCACCATTGGGGCATCACAAATGAGCCTTATTCTGTCTGCACCAAATGTCCAGATACATGTTCCCCAGTAAAAACATTGGATAGCAATTGAGCAGGAACCCTCTGATTTTCTTTTTCTTCTCTCCCTAGCCCATAAGAGCTGACACCAATTTTAGATCCCATATCATGCCCTAGCTGAGACCAGCTAACCGAGGACAGCCTGGGGATCGCTCGCCAGTGGTCTGCATTACTCAGCACCACACAAGAGGGTAATTTTAACTTTGGACGATTTCGCCCAATTTACACCCCGCCAGATTTTCCCTGCTATTGACTTCAGTGGGCGACTAAACCGATATCACCCGCTTTACACCATCACCCAAAGTTAAAATGATCCCCAAAATGTTACATTTATCGATTAAACTATCGGAGAAGCCAAGTGGAATCTTGATTTTATAATCGTTCACATACGCCCCATGTCAGGTCAAAAAATGATGCTGTTATTGCGGTGCATACAATTACAGTGACCTTGAATCTCACTCTGTATCTCTAGAAAATGTTTCTTAAAGGATTTACCCTCGATTTGCAATCATTTGGTGGGCTTAATGACGGTCCCCGGAGTGGACACAGAGTAAGCCTAACGGTATCTTATGTATTCTTTTTGTGAAATAGGTAACTAAATAGATGGGGATTCATCTGGCTATGAGTGAGATCTGTTTATGGAGCTGGGAAAGGCAAAGGGATCTCAGCGTAAATATGGACTGTCCATAAATCTCTGCTGCACTCCCTGAAGCAGCATATCAGTATGTTATTGTGAACTATCTGTTCTGTACCAGTGAGTGCTGGTTGATTCCACTTGGTCACACCTTACCTTTATGATGGAATGCACTGGTGCAAAGCATAGCTGAACACGAAAAGTCAAAGAGAAGAATCCTGTGGGGGAAAAGATGGAATTCTGTCATTTAAAAAATTTTTTTCCTGCTTTCAGAATATCTTGCATCTTTCATCAAACTGATCAAACCCTGCCCTCATCGCCAAGGAGATGTGAAACTGGGAATACTCCACAACTTTAGGGATCTTTCTCCAGGATTGCTCTTTGGTCGAAAAAGATATTGGCAGATCTTGTTTGTTGTCCCAATTTTCTCCCCTTTTCCTTTCCTGAAGATGCTGACTCTTGTTGTGGAACAGATTCTTAGATTCTGTCAACTCTCCGGTATCTTGTCTAATTAATTCATTTTTTGAGAGTAGATAGTGAGTGTTGGGCTGTTCAACTGTGGGAGCATCACAGCCATCCCTGATGATATCCTTGCCTGGAGGAAAGTTTTTCTGAGTGGTGCAGGTAATGAAATAATAAACACTTTACAAAGAACTGATTCACAATTTGTTACATGTATAGAACAAAGGAAATCCCTGCACCCCCCCCCCACACGTGCAGACATGGACACATCCCCCCCCCACTAGCGGCCCTGACATTCAGTGTAGCACCCCAAATGCTGCACTGGCTAAGATTACCTAACTCAACACAGGCTGGGAATGGAATCTGAAATCATCTAGTGTGGTTCAGTCCAACATTAGATGGTGCTTTATAACTAGGTCAACCAGGGAGCTAATAATCCTGGTGGAATTGGATAGGTTGGTTGGGAAAAAAGTCCCAACTTGGACTCTTATCTGTATCTGAGGTTATACAGCAGAGGTTTTTTGGACTTGCATCATGTGGGAAACACTCCTTTCAGCCTTATCGTTGACCAAGCAACTTACCACTGTTGCTTGGAAATGGGTAAGACATGAAAGGAATGCAGCTCTGGAGAATATTACCTCAAAACAGTTAATGTTCAACACTGAGTCAGAGAGATACATTTCAATTGGTTGGAGGCGAGTCAGAGGCCTTGTTTACAGGTTTGGCTGTGATGCTATTTCTGGTTGTTGATCTGTGCTCACTGACCTACATTTGCTGGTCTGGCAATACTTCGACTTTAAAATTCTCATCCTTGTTTTCAAATTCCTCCCTGGCCTCGCCCCTCCCTATCTCTGTAACTTCCTTCAGCCTTGCAACCCTCCAAGATCTCTGCGCACCTCCAATTCTGGCCTCTTGCGCAATCCTGATTTTAACCATTGGCGGCCGTGCCTTCAACTGTCTAGGCCCTAAGCTCTGAAATTCCCTCCCTAAACCTCTCTACCTCTCTCTCCTCCTTTAAGACGCTCCTTAAAACCTACCTCTTTAACCAAGCTTTTCGTCACCTGTCCTAATATCTCTGTATGTGGCTTGGTGTCAAATTTTGTTTGATAACGCTCCTGTGAAGCTCCTTGGGACGTTAAAGGTGCTATATAAATGCAAATTGTTGTTGTTGTTGAATGGCCTGGTGACACTTACTGTCTGGGCTCACGTATAAAGAATGGCCACTGTGGCGAGGTACTGGAAGAGTTGTCCATGCAACTGTGCCCCAGCAAGATTCAGAACCACAAAAGGAGGGGAGACAATTTAGGGAGATAGGATATTCTGCCCAATTTGCTGAGAGTGTCTGCCAAAGACAGGAAAGGGTGCTCCTGATTGGCCAGCAGTGCTGCACTAATTTATAAAGCCTTATAATGGGGCCACTCTTGAATCCCCAGGCGGGGGCACAAAACCGGAGGTAGCAGGTCCGCCACCTGTATTCACCCCACTCCATTTTCCTTTCCGTTTACTTCAATGGAGTTGAATTTGACCAACCCCCTCCCCCCCATTTATAATCACATAATGTGTCTGCCTGAGGCTTACCAGCAACAGTAATGGTGGAATGGTAAGAGACTGAACATCAATGAAACTTCTGTGCTACCAGTGCATTATTGTTAATGCACTGCCTGGTGTGGTGGTGAGCTATACAAACCAGAGGCCCCAGGTGCAATTTCCAGTTAACTATTCTCACCATGAAGGCAGTTGGGGCACCACAGTTGCCCTTAGGGAGGGGATGAATCAGCCAGGGTTCCTATTCCTGATTGCTATCCAGTGACTTCTGTTGGAAAATATGTATGTGGGGACATCAGGTAAGGACAGGATTGAGATCCTACTGACCTTCAATGTCCAGGGTCATTCATTGCAATCAATGTAGGCACAGCTAGTTGAACTGTAGTGTCTCTTCTTATCCTGTACATTCCTAAGAATGTCCACATGGGTACGGTATCGGGCTGTCAGCACCCGTGGAATTGGACCTCAACAAGAATCCGTACTTTCAGAGGAGGGAGAGGAGATCATTTGCAACAAAAAAAGCTGCTTTTGACTTAGGCTTGCAAATACATTGAACTGCAGTCCTTACATGTGAATAAAAAACTATTATGTAAATCAATATTGAACATAATTTAGAAATATGCGTATTAATATGCATCATGAATTAGTCATTAATAGAAGCCGCTGGCTGGCGGAGTTACTGGGCACATCATTGTGAGCTGGATTAACATCAGTAGAGCTACACTTACCATGAATTTTTTTTTTGCCAATTTTCTCCCCTCCTACTCTATATGTTAACTATCTAGCCAGTGTGCAGTTTTGAATACTGGTGAGGGCAATGGTTCATCTGGGGAGTACAGCCAGAGCCAAGTTCACGGCACCACGGGTGGCTCAGCTGTACCGGGGGGTTGGGGGGTGGTGGGGGCGGGAGGAGGAAGATTAGGAAAGCAATAGTGATAGGGGATTCAATAGTTAGGGGAATAGACAGGCATTTCTGCGGCCGCAGACGTGAGTCCAGGATGGTATGTTGCCTACCTGGTGCCAGGGTCAAGGATGTCACTGAGTGGCTACAGAACATTCTGAAGGGGGAGGGTCAACAGCCAGAGGTCGTAGTCCATGTCGGTACCAATGACATAGGTAGAAAGAGGGATGAGGTCCTGCAGGCAGATTTTAGGGAGCTAAGAAAGAGATTAATCAGCAGGGCCTCAAAGGTAGTAATCTCTGGATTAATCCTGGTGCCATGCACTAGTGAGTATCAAAATAGGAGGATCGAGCAGATGAATGCGTTGCTGGAGAGATGGTGCAGGAGGGAGGGCTCTAGATTCCTCGGGCACTGGGACCGGTTCTGGGGGAGGTGGGACCTGGTCTGGCCTATCTGTGACTCCAGATGCATAGCAATGTGGTTGATTCTTAATTGCCCTCTGAATATGGCCTAGCAAGCCACTCGGTTGTAAAATATCGCAAAATAAAAGTCGTAATAAGAATAAAACCGGATGGATCACTAGGCACTGTGACACGACAAAGGCAAACCAAGCCCAGTCGACCCTGCAAAGTCCTCCTCACTAACATCTGGAGACTTGTGCTAAAATTGGGAGAGCTGTCCTACAGACTAGTCAAGCAACAGCCTGACATAGCCATACTCACAGAATCATACCTTTCAGCCAACGTCTCAGACTCTTCCATTACCATCCCTGGGTATATCCTGTCCCACCGGCAGGACAGACCGACCAGAGGTGGTGGTACAGTGATATACAGGCACGGAGGGAGTGGCCCTGGGAGTCCTCTGGACCCTATGAAATCTCATGGCATCAGGTCAAACATGGGCAAGGAAACCTCCTGCTGATTACCACCTACTGCCCTCCACATAGCTGATGAATCAGTCCTCCTCCATGTTGAACACGACTTGGAGGAAGCACTGAGGGTAGCAAGGGCACAGAATGTACTCTGGGTGAGGGACTTCAATGTCCATCACCAAGAGTGGCTCGGTAGCACCATTACTGGCCGAGTCCTGAAGGACATAGCTGCTAGACTGGGCCTGCGGCAGGTGGTGAGCAAACCAACACGAGGGAAAAACTTATTTGAACCTCTTCCTCACCAATCTACCTGACGCAAATGCATCTGTCCATGACAGTATTGGTAGGAGTGACCACCACACAGTCCTCGTGGAGATGAAGTCCCGTCTTCGCACTAAGGATACCATCCAACGTGTTGTGAGGCACTACCACCGTGCTAAATGGGATAGATTCAGAACAGATCGAGTAGCTCAAAACTGGGCATCCATGAGGTGCTGTGGGGCAGCAGCAGAACTGTATTCCAGCACAAACTGTAACCTCATGGCCCGGTATATTCCTCACTCTACCATTACCAACAAGCCAGGGGATCAACCCTGGCTCAACGAGGAGTGTAGAAGAGCATGCCAGCAGCAGCACCAGGCATATCTAAAAATGAGGTGCCAACCTGGTGAAGCTACAACTCTGGACTACATGCATGCTAAAGAGCGGAAACAGCATGCTATAGACAGAGCTAAGCGATTCCACAGCCAACGGATCAGATCAAAACTCTGCAGTCGTGAATGGTGGTGGACAATTAAACAACTAACGGGAGGAAGAGGCTCTGGAAACATCCCCATCCTCAATGATGGCGGAGTCCAGCAAGTGAGTGCAAAAGACAAGGCTGAAGTGTTTGCAACCATCTTCAGCCAGAAGTGCCGAGTGGATGATCCATCTTGGCCTCCTCTCGATATCCCCACCATCACAGAAGCCAGTCTTCAGCTAATTCGATTCACTCCACGTGATATCAAGAAACGGCTGAGTGCACTGGATACAACAAAGGCTATGGGCCCCGACAACAGCTCGGCTGTAGTGCTGAAGACTTGTGCTCCAGAACAAGCCATGCCTCTAGCCAAACTGTTCCAATACAGCTACAACACTGGCATCTACCCGACAATGTGAAAAAGCAGGACAAATCCAATCCGGCCAATTACCACCCCATCAATCTACTCTCAATCATCAGCAAAGTGATGGAATGTGTCGTCAACAGTGCTATCAAGCAGCACTTACTCACCAATAACCTGCTCACCGATGCTCAGTTTGGGTTCGGTCAGGACCACTCTGCTCCAGACCTCATTACAGCCTTGATCCAAACATGGATAAAAGAGCTGAATTCCAGAGGTGAGGTGAGAGTGACTGCCCTTGACATCAAGGCAGCATTTGACCGAGTGTGGCACTAAGGAGCCCCAGTAAAATTGAAGTCAATGGGAATCAGGGGGAAAACTCTCCAGCGGCTGGAGTCATACCTAGCACAAAGGAAGATGGTAGTGGTTGTTGGAGGCCAATCATCTCAGCCCCAGACATTGCTGCAGGAGTTCCTCATGGCAGTGTCTTAGGCCCAACCATCTTCAACTACTTCATCAATGACCTTCCCTCCATCATAAGGTCAGAAATGGGGATGTTCGCTGATGATTGCACAGTGTTCAGTTCCATTCGCAACCCCTCAGATAATGAAGCAGTCCGAGCCCGCATGCAGCAAGACCTGGACAACATCCAGGCTTGGGCTCATAAGTGGCAAGTAACATTCGCGCCAGATAAGTGCCAGGCAATGACCATCTCCAACGAGAGAGAGTCTAACCACCTCCCCTTGACATTCAACGGCATTACCATTGCCGAATCCCCCACCATCAACATCCTGGGGGTCACCACTGACCAGAAACTTAACTGGACCAGCCATATAAATACTGTGGCTACAAGAGCAGGTCAGAGGCTGGGTATTCTGCGGCGAGTCACTCATCTCCTGACTCCCCAAAGCCTTTCCACCATCGACAAGGCACAAGTCAGGAGTGTGATGGAATACTCTCCACTTGCCTGGATGAGTGCAGCTCCAACAACACTCAAGAAGCTCGAGACCATCCAGGACAAAGCAGGATTGATTAAGAAAGGGAAGATAGATTATGAAAATAAATTAGCAAAAAATATAAAAACAGATAGCAAGAGTTTCTATAGTTATATAAAAAGAAAAAGGGTGGCTAAGGCAAACGTAGGTCCCTTAGAGGATGAGACCAGGAAATTAATGGTGGGAAACATGGAGATGGCAAAAATGCTGAACAAATATTTTGTTTCAGTCTCTACGGTAGGGGACACTAAGAATATCCCAACACTGGACAAACAGGGGACTGTAGTGGGGGAGGAGCTTAATACGATTAAAATCACTAAGGAATTGGTACTCAGTAAATTAATGGGACTCAAGGCGGATAAATCCCCTGGACCTGATGGCTTACATCCTAGGGTCTTGAGGGAAGTGGCAGTAGGGATTGTGGATGCTTTGGTAATAATTTTCCAAAATTCTCTGGACTCGGCAAAGGTCCCGGCAGATTGGAAAACTGCTAATGTAACACCCTTATTTAAAAAGGGTAGTAGGCAGAAGGCTGGAAATTATAGACCAGTTAGCCTAACATCTGTGGTGGGTAAAATTTTGGAGTCTATTATTAAGGAGACAGTAGCGGAACATTTGGATAAACATAATTTAATAGGACAAAGTCAGCATGGCTTTATGAAGGGGAAGTCATGTCTGACAAATTTGCTTGAGTTCTTTGAGGACATAACGTACAGGGTGGATAAAGGGGAACCAGTGGACGTAGTGTATTTAGACTTCCAGAAGGCATTCGACAAGGTGCCACATAAAAGATTATTGCTCAAGATAAAGAATCACTGGATTGGGGATAATATTCTGGCATGGGTGGAGGATTGGTTATCTAACAGGAAGCAGAGAGTTGGGATAAATGGTTCATTCTCGGACTGGCAACCAGTAGCCAGTGGTGTTCCGCAGGGGTCGGTGCTGGGTCCCCAACTCTTTACGATCTATATTAACGATTTGGAGGAGGGGACCGAGTGTAACATATCAAAGTTTGCAGATGATACAAAGATGGGAGGGAAAGTAGAGAGTGAGGAGGACATAAAAAACGTACAGGGGGATATGGACAGGCTGGGTGAGTGGACGGAGATTTGGCAGATGCAATACAATATTGGAAAATGTGAGGTTATGCACTTTGGCAGGAAAAATCAGAGAGCAAGTTATTATCTTAATGGCGAGAAACTGGAAAGTACTGCGGTACAAAGGGATCTGGGGGTCCTAGTGCAAGAAAATCAAAAAGTTAGTATGCAGGTGCAGCAGGTGATCAAGAAGGCCAACGGAATGTTGGCTTTTATTGCTAGGGGGATAGAATATAAAAACAGGGAGGTATTGCTGCATTTATATAAGGTATTGGTGAGACCGCACCTGGAATACTGCATACAGTTTTGGTGTCCATACTTAAGAAAAGACATACTTGTTCTCGAGGCAGTACAAAGAAGGTTCACTCGGTTAATCCCGGGGATGAGGGGGTGGACATATGAGGAGAGGTTGAGTAGATTGGGACTCTACTCATTGGAGTTCAGAAGAATGAGAGGCGATCTTATTGAAACATATAAGATTGTGAAGGGGCTTGATTGGGTGGATGCGGTAAGGATGTTCCCAAGGATGGGTGAAACTAGAACTAGGGGGCATAATCTTAGAATAAGGGGCTGCTCTTTCAAAACTGAGATGAAATAAATTTAAGACAGAAATCGACAGTTTCCTAGAAGTAAAGGGAATTAGGGGTTACGGGTAGCGGGCAGGAAATTGGACATGAATTTAAATTTGAGGTTAGGATCAGATCAGCCATGATCTTATTGAATGGCGGAGCAGGCTCGAGGGGCCGATTGGCCTACTCCTGCTCCTATTTCTTATGTTCATATGTTCTTGATTGGCAGCCCATCCACCACCATAAACATTCACTCCCTTCACCACCGGCTCACAGTGGCTGCAGTGTGTACCATCCACAGGATGCACTGCAGCAACTCGCTAAGGCTTCTTCAACAGCACCTCCCAAACCTGCGACCTCTACCACCTGGAAGGACAAGAGCTGCAGGCACATGGGAACAACACCACCTGCACGTTCCCCTTCAAGTCACACACCATCCGGACTTGGAAATATATCGCCGTTCCTTCATCGTTGCTGGGTCAAAATCCTGGAACTCTCTTCCTAACAGCACTGTGGGAGAGCCTTCACCACACGGACTACAGCGGTTCAAGAAGGCGGCTCACCACCACCTTCTCAAGGGCAATTAGGGATGGGCAATAAATGCTGGCCTTGCCAGCGGCGCCCAAATCCCATGAACGAATAAAACAAAAATCAGTACGTTTCCGGCCCAACGAGGAAGGAGGCATTGCTGGATCTGGTTCTGGGGAATGAGGTGGGTCAAGTGGAGCAAGTATTAGTGGGGGACCATTTAGGGAACAGTGATCATAGTATCATAAGGTTTAGATTAGCTGTGGAAAAGGACAAGGAGCAATCTAGAGTAAAAATACTTAATTGGAGGAGGGCCAATTTCAGTGAGATATGAACGGATCTGGCTCAGGTAAATTGGAATCAAAGATTGGCAGGCAAAACTATAATCGAACAATGGGCGGCCTTTAAAGAAGAGATGGTTCGGGTACAGTCTAGTACATTCCCAGGAGGGGGAAAGTTAGGGCAACCAAAGCCAGAGCTCCCTGGATGATGAAAGAGATAGAGAGTAAGATGAAGCAGAAAAAGGGGGTGTATGACAGAAGGTCGTGCCTGACCAACTTGATTGAATTTTTTGGGGAGGTAACGCGTTTGATGTCGTGTACATGGATTTTAGCAAGGCTTTTGACAAGGACAGACATGGCAGACTAGTCAAAAAAGTAAAAGCCCATGGGATCCAAGGGAAAGTGACTAGTCAGATCCAAAATTGGTTCGGTGGCAGGAAGCAAAGGGTAATGGTTGACGGGTGTTTTTGCGACTGGAAGGCTGTTTCCATTGGGGTTCCCCAAGGCTCAGTACTAGGTCCCTTGCTTTTTGTGGTATATATTAATGATTTGGACATGAATGTGGGGTCTTGATCAAGAAGTTTGCAGATGATACAAAAATGTGGTTGATAGTGACGAGGAAAGCTGTAGACTGCAGGAAGATATCAATGAACTGTTCAGGTGGGCAGAAAAGTGGCAAATGGACTTCAATCTGGAGGAGTGTGAGGTAATGCATTTGGGGAGGGCAAACAAGGCAAGGGAATACACAATAAATGGGAGGATACTGAGAAGTGTAGAGAAACAAAGGGACCTTGGAGTGCATGTCCACAGATCCCGGAAGGTAGCAGGACAGGTTGATAAGGTGGTTAAAAAGGCATATGGGAAACTTTCCTTTATTAGCCAAGGCATAGAATATAAGAACAGGGAGGTTATGCTAGAACTGTATAAAACATTGGTTAGGCCACAGCTTGAGTACTGCGTACAGTTCTGGTCACCACATTACAGGAAAGATGTGATTGCACTAGAGAGGGTACAGAGTAGATTTATGAGGATGTTGCCAGGGCTGGAGAATTTTACCCTTGAGAAAAGATTGGATAGGCTGGGGCTGTTTTCTTGGAACAAAGGAGGCTGAGGGGCAATTTAATTGAGGTATATAAAATTATGAGGGGCCTAGATAGATTGGATAGGGAGGACCTATTTCCCAGAGCAGACGGGTCAGTAACTAGGGGCCATAGATTTAAAGCAATTGGTAGAAGGATTAGCGGGGAGCTGCGGAGAAATTTTTTCATCCAGAGGGTGGTGGGGGCCTGGAACTCACTGCCTGAAAAGGTGGTAGAGGCAGAAACCCTCAACTCATTTAAAAAGTATTTGGATGTGCATTTGAAGTGCCGTAACCTACAGGGCTACAGACCAAGTGCTGGAAAGTGGGATTTAACTTGATAGTTCTTTTTCGGCTGGCACAGACACAATGGGCCGAATGGCCTCCTTCTGTGCCTTAATTTTCTATGATTCTATGGATGGAAATTGCGGACGTACTGGCCATAATCTTCCAATCATCCTTAGATACGTGGGTGTTGCCAGAGGACTGGAGAATTACAAAGGTTATACACTTGTTCAATAAAGAGTGTAAGGATAAACCCAGCAACTACAGGCCAGTCAGTTTGAACTCAGTGGTGGGAAGCTTTTAGAAACGATAATCCGGGACAAAATTAACAGTCACTTGGACAAATGTGGATTAATTAAGGAAAGCCAGCACAGATTTATTAAAGGCAAATCATGTTTAACTAACTTGATTTGAGTTTTTTGATGAGGTAACAGAGAGGGTTGATGAGGGCAATGCGGCTGATGTGGTGTATATGGACTTTCAAAGGGCGTTCGATAAAATGCCGCAAAATAGGCTTGTCAGCAAAGTTGAAGCCCATGGAATAAAAGGGGCAGTAGCAAAATGGATGCGAAATTGGCTAAGTGACAGGAAACAGGAAGTAGTGGTGAATGGTTGTTTTTCAGACTGGAGGGAGGTGTACAGTGGTGTTCCCCGGGGGTCGGTGCTGGGACCACTGTTTTTCTTGATATATATTAATGACTTGGACTTGGGTGTATAGGGCACAATTTGAAAATCAGATGAAACAAAACTTGGAAGGGTAGTGAAGAGTGAGGAGGATAGTGATAGACTTCAAGAGGACATAGACAGGCTGGGGGAATGGGTGGACATGTAGCAGATGAAATTTAATTGCAGAGAATTGTGAAGTGATACATTTTAGTAGGAAGAATGAGGAGAGGCAATATAAATTTAAAGGGTACAATTCTAAAGGGGTGCAGGAAATTGGAGAGACCTGGGGGGGTATATGTGCACAGGTCATTGAAGGTGGCAGGGTAGGTTGAGAAAGCAGTTGAAAAAGCATAAGGGATCCTGGGCTTTATAAATAGAGGCATAGAGTACAAAAGCAAGGAGGTTATGATGAACATTTATAAAGCACTGGCTCGGCCACAACTGGAATATTGTGTCCAATTCTGGGCACCACACTTTAGGAAGGATGAGAAGGCCTTAGAGAGGATGCAGAAAAGATTTACTAGAATGATTCCAGGGATGAGGGACTTCGGTTACGTGGATAGACTGGAGAAGCTGGGGTTGTTCTCCTTAGAGCAGAGATGGTTGAGAGGAGATTTGGTAGAGGTGTTCAAAATCATGAGTTATCCTCTTGCTCTTAATGTATTTCCTAAAACATCTTTGGGTTTTCCTTGATTTTACTTGCTAATATTTTTTCATGCCCTCTCTTTGCTTTCCTAATTTCCTTTGTAATTTCACTTTCTATACTAGGCTTTCTGTAGTATTGACTCTTGGTGTCTGACATAAGATTTCCTTTTTTGCCTTATCTTACCTTGTATGCTCCTTGATGTCCAGGGGGCTCTAGATTTGGCAGTCCCACCCTTTTTCTTTGTGGGAACATATTTACTCTGAACCCCTTGAATGCCTCCCACTGCTCTAACACTGATTTACCTTCAAGTAGCTGTTTCCAGTCCACTTTTGCTGAATCACTTCTCAGCTTACTAAAATTGGCCTTTCCCCAATTTAAAACTTTTACTCCTGTTCTATCTTTGTCTTTTTCCATAACTATGCTAAATCTAACTGACTTATGATCACTACCACCAAAATGCTCTCCTACTGATATCCCTTCCTAAAACTAAATCCAGAACTGCCTCCTCTTTTGTTGGGCTTGCTATGTACTGACTAAAAAAGTTCTCCTGAATGCAATTTAAGAATTTTGTGCCCTCTATACCTTTCACACTATTTGTATCCCAGTTAATATAAGGGTAGTTGAAATCCCCTACTATTACTGCCCTATTGTTTTTGCACTTCTCAGAAATTTGCCTACATATTTACTCTTCTATCTCCCTCTGACTGTTTGGGATTCTATAGTACACTCCCAGTAGTGTGACTGTCCCTTTCTTGTTCCTTAGCTCAACTCATATGGCCTCATTTGTTGATCCTTCTAACATATCATCCCTCCTCACAGCTGTAATTGTTTCTTTAACCAAAATTGCCACCCCCCCCCCCTCTCCTTTTTTATCCCCCTCTCTTGGCCTTTGTGCACCTCAGCTAGGGAAAGAAAATAAACCAGCCAGATTCCTGCTCCTAATTCTATCTAGCAGGAGTCACTGGATAGCAAAGTACATGAATTTGGACTGTGAATGAAAACAAGAAGCTGGGATGTTTAGCTGGGATGTTCTCCATAGTTGAACAGCCTGCCAATGGTCTGGGCCTACACAGGAAGAATAGAGATGTTGAACCTGATCCTTTCTTTACTCGGCAGCCACGTATGCACGCTTTCCAGCAGGACTTAGAGGACAATGATCTAGAACAGGAATCCTGATCAGATTCTCTTTCCCCACCACCCCCACAAACCCAAGGAAGCAGAAGCAAATTGTAACACTTTACTGCTGCCTCCGCCTGCTGGTTTATATAGATCAGTACCACCTGGACAGGGCGCTCACCCACTTGGCTAGAGGGGATCAGTACCACCTGGGACAGTGCATTCACTCACTTGGTTATCAGGGATCAGTACCACCTGGACAGTGCGTTCACCCACTGAGCTATTGGGGATCAGTACCACCTGGACAGGGCGCTCACCCACTGAGCTATTGGGGATCAGTACCACCTGGACAGTGCATTCACCCACTGAGCTATTGGGGATCAGTACCACCTGGACAGTGCATTCACCCACTGAGCTATTGGGGATCAGTACCACCTGGACAGTACGTTCACCCACTGAGCTATCGGGAGCTGGTCTTGTGTAATTGAGATTGGGGTGTGTTTGCTGGGTGATAGTTTGTTGGGAATAATGACGAAAAGCAACTCTGACTCAAATCTGACCAATGCTGCATCTCACATGAACACACATAACACTGCACCTAGAAACGTAGACAAAAGGATATCCACATTCTACTGCCTCACCTTGTCAAGCACACATTGCGTATGAACAGATTCCTGTTCTGAACTTAAGCAAGGAATGTTAGCTATTCTGCTTTGGAAACCATTGCAAACACAAAAATAAGGATGAAAGCAGAAACGTTGGGATTTGTACCAAGATAAACAAAAGGTAACATTAAAGATGGAACTCAACCTCAACATTCTCACTCAGGCCCTGACACAATGGCACCATTGAGCTGTTAATGCCCTTATCGCTTCATTTTGTAGCAATCTCCTAGATCAGAACAGACCATCTATTCATCACTCAGTCTGTGCATACTCGCAATCCCTGTGCAGTGAGGGGATATTCCTGCCAAACGGAATAGTGCTAATGTACCTGCAAAGCAAATAATTGCAGGCTGACTGGGCAGAAGGATTGTAGAGAGAGACATAACCTAAGGAGAGCCTGACATTTATTTGCCCATAATTTATATCTAATGATTTCCAACCTCTCTAATGATCATTCTGTAGGCAGGCTGCAGAGATCTCCTTGTAGTCATTTCACCATTCACCTGCTCTGTTTCTTGTCCAATCACAAAAAGTAGCACAAGGTATCAATCAATTAATGACCGCAGCAAGGGTGGTTGGTGGGACTTCCTATTTTTTTTTCGCTCAGGGGATGTGGGCGTCGCTGGCAAGGCCAGCATTTATTGCCCATCCCTAATTGCCCTTGAGAAGGTGGTGGTGAGCCGCCTTCTTGAACCGCTGCAGTCCGTGTGGTGAAAGCTCTCCCACAGTGCTGTTAGGAAGGGAGTTCCAGGATTTTGACCCGGCAACGATGAAGGAACGGCGATGGTATGTGACTTGGAGGGGAATGTGCAGGTGGTGTTGTTCCTATGTGCCTGCTGCCCTTGTCCTTCTAGGTGGTAGAAGTCGCAGGTTTGGGAGGTGCTGTCAAAGAAGCCTTGGCGAGTTGCTGCAGTGCATCCTGTGGATGGTATACACTGCAGCCACAGTGCACTGGTGGTGAAGAGAGTGAATGTTTGGGGTGGTGGATGGGGTGCCAATCAAGTCGGCTGCTTTGTCCTGGATGGTGTCGAGCTTCTTGAGTGTTGTTGGAGCTGCACTCATCCAGGCAAGTGGAGAGTATTCTATCACACTCCTGACTTGTGCCTTGTAGATGGTGGAAAGGCTTTGGGGAGTCAGGAGATGAGTCACTCGCTGCAGAATACCCAGCCTCTGTCCTGCTGTTGTAGCCACAGTTTTTATGTGGCTGGTCCAGTTAAGTTTCTGGTCAATGATGACCCCCAGGATGTTGATGATGGGGGTTCGGCAATGGTAATGCCGTTGAATGTCAAGGGAAGATGGTTAGACTCTCTCTTGTTGGAGATGGTCATTGCCTGGCACTTGTCTGGCACGAATGTTACTTGCCAGTTATCAGCCCAAGTCCATGGCTAGATGTTATCCAGGCCTTGCTGCATGCGGGCACGGACTGCTTCATTATCTGAGGGGTTGCGAATGGAACTGAACACTGTGCAGTCGTCAGCGAACATCCCCATTTCTGACCTTATGATGGAGGGAAGGTCATTGATGAAGCAGTTGAAGATGGTTGGGCCTAGGACACTGCCCTGAGGAACTCCTGCAGCAATGTCCTGGGGCTGAGATGATTGGCCTCCAACAACCACTACCATCTTCCTTTGTGCTAGGTATGACTCCAGCCACTGGCGAGTTTTCCCCCTGATTCCCATTGGCTTCAATTTTACTGGGGCTCCTTGGTGCCACACTCAGTCAAATGCTGCCTTGATGTCAAGGGCAGTCACTCTCACCTCACCTCTTTTGTCCATGTTTGGACCAAGGCTGTAATGAGGTCTGGAGCCGAGTGGTCCTGGCAGAACCCAAAGAGAGCATCGGTGAGCAGGTTATTGGTGAGTAAGTGCCACTTGATAGCACTGTCGACGACACCTTCCATCACTTTGCTGATGATTGAGAGTAGACTGATGGGGCGGTAATTGTCCGGATTGGATTTGTCCTGCTTTTTGTGGACAGGACATATCTGGGCAATTTTCCACATTGTCGGGTTGATGCCAGTGTTGTAGCTGTATTGGAACAGTTTGGCTAGAGGCGCGGCTAGTTCTGGAGCACAAGTCTTCAGCACTACAGCCAGGATGTTGTCGGGGCCCATAGCCTTTGCTGTATCCAGTGCACTCAGCCGTTTCTTGATATCACGTGGAGTGAATCGAATTGGCTGAAGACTGGCTTCTCTGATGGTGGGGATATCGGGAGGAGGCCAAGATGGATCATCCACTCGGCACTTCTGGCTGAAGATAGTTGCAAACACTTCAGCCTTGTCTTTTGCACTCACGTGCTGGACTCCGCCATCATTGAGGATGGGGATGTTAACAGAGATCTCCTCCTGTTGTTAGTTGTTTAATTGTCCACCACCATTCACGACTGGATGTGGCAGGACTGCAGAGTTTGATCTGATCCATTGGTTGTGGAATCGCTTAGCTCTTGTCTATAGCATGTTGCTTCCGCTGTTTAGCATGCATGTAGTCCTGAGTTGTAGCTTCACCAGGTTGGCACCTCATTTTTAATGACGCCTGGTGCTGGGAATTATTTTTGGATAAAGGATTTCACTATTGGGGAATGGAAAAGTCTTTCACTTTTTATACCTAATGTCAGCATCAACCACACCCAAGGCAGATACTGCACAGTTAGATACAGAGTAAAGCTCCTCTACACTGGGAGGGGCGAGGTCATGGAGGGATTTCAACACAAGAATGAGAATTGTAAAATCAAGGTGTTGCTGGACCGGGAGCCAATGTAGGTCAGCGGGCACAGGGATGATGGGTGAACAAGACTTGGTGCAAGTTAGGAGACAGGCAACAGAGATTTGGATGAGCTCAAGTTTATGGAGGGTGGAAGATGGGAGGCCGGCCGAGAGCATTGGAATAGTCTAGTCTGGAGGTAACAAAAGCGTGGAGGAGGGTTTCAGCAGCTGTGGCAGGGGCGGTGACGGGCGATATTATGGAGGTTGAAGTAGATAGTTTTTGTGATGGAGAGGATATGGGATCGGAAATTCAGTTCAGGGTCAAATAGGGTACCGAAATTGGAAAAAGTCTGATTCAGCCTGTGACAGTGGCCAGGGAAGTTAGGTGGAATCGGTAGCAAGGGAACAGAGTTTGTGACGGGGACCGATGATAATTGGTTTGATCTTCCCTATGATTAATTGGAGGAAATTCGTCTCACCCAATACTGGATGTCGGACAAGCAGTCCTGCAACACAGGAATTGGGAGGGGTCGAGACAGGTGGTGATGAGGTAAAGCTGGGTGTCATCAGTGTGCATGTGGAACCTAAAGTGTTTTCAGATGATGTCGCCAAAGGGCAGCATGCAGATAAGAAACTGAAGGGTGCAAAGGATAGACCTTTGGTAGACTCCAGAGGTAACGGTGCAGGGGCAGGAAGAGAAGTCATTGCAGGAGATTCTCTGGCTATGATTGAATAGTTAAGAATGGAACCAGGTGAGGGCAGTCCCACTCAGCTGGACAATGGAGGAGATGCGTTGGAGAAGGATGGTGTGGTCAACCGTGTCAACGGCTGCAGACAGGTCGAGACGGATGAGGAGGGATAATGCACCACGGTCACAGTCACATAAGATGTCATTTGCCTTTGATGTGACTTCCTAGACATGAACACTATAGAAATGTTAGTTGCTTTCTTAATTATTCCATAGACAAAACACCGATTGAAGATTCCAGTCTGTAACTCGTTCTTGGGTATCCATTATTCTATTTGTACATCGTCTGAATCGCTCAGTTAACTTCCAGCCTGTCACTCACCTATACTTGTTTACCCATTGCTGCTATTACAACTTCTACAAAGTTTCTTTCTGCCATGGACGCAAAGGACAGTGTCATTCCCTCCATCATAAGGTCAGAAATGGGGATGTTCGCTGATGATTGCACAGTGTTCAGTTCCATTCGCAACCCCTCAAATAATGAAGCAGCCCGAGCCCGCATGCAGCAAGACCTGGACAACATCCAGGCTTGGGCTGATAAGTGGCAAGTAACATTCGCGCCAGATAAGTGCCAGGCAATGACCATCTCCAACAAGAGAGAGTCTAACCACCTCCCCTTGACATTCAACGGCATTACCATTGCCGAATCCCCCACCATCAACATCCTGGGGGTCACCATTGACCAGAAACTTAACTGGACCAGCCGTATAAATACTGTGGCTACGAGAGCAGGTCAGAGGCTGGGTATTCTGCAGCGAGTGACTCACCTCCTGACTCCCCAAAGCCTTTCCACCATCTACAAGGCACAAGTCAGGAGTGTGATGGAATACTCTCCACTTGCTTGGATGAGTGCAGCTCCAACAACACTCAAGAAGCTTGACACCATCCAAGATAAAGCAGCCCGCTTGATTGGCACCCCATCCACCACCCTAAACATTCACTCCCTTCACCACCGGCGCACAGTGGATGCAGTGTGTACCATCCACAGGATGCACTGCAGCAACTCGCCAAGGCTTCTTTGACAGCACCTCCCAAACCCGTGACCTCTACCACCTAGAAGGACAAGAGCAGCAGGCACATGGGAACAACACCACCTGCACGTTCCCCTCCAAGTCACACACCATCCCGACTTGGAAATATATCGCCGTTCCTTCATCGTTGCTGGGTCAAAATCCTGGAACTCCCTAACAGCACTGTGGGAGAACCGTCACCACATGGACTGCAGCGGTTCAAGAAGGCGGCTCACCACCACCTTCTCAAGGGCAATTAGGGATGGACAATAAATGCTGGCCTCGCCAGCGACGCCCACATCCCATGAACGAATAAAAAAAATTTTTACTGTGGTGAGTGACCTTGAAGCTTCTTTAAATGGAGCTGAGCTGCTTGTAGTGTAGTCTGATTCCCAGATACACCTGTAGTAGCTAGTTTGTTGCAGCATTGTCTCAGTGTCTGGTTTCAGTGTAAAACATAAAGGATTGGGATTTGCATTAAAAATAGACCCTGCTCTACCCACAATAGAGCATAATAGTAAATTTTATAGGATTTGTGCTCCCCTGATGTACTTGTGGGTAAATGCATTGTCTGCTAGTACTGAGACATGTAGACCAGAAGGTAAACATCTGTCTGTGCTGGGTTAGCTGACTGTAGCCATGTCAACTGTTGATTGTGCTACAGTTAGTCTTAGGATGTTACTATTGACCTCAGAGATCCAGAGCTGGATAAGGAAAGATCAGCCAAGATTCCTGTTCCTGCTCCTGAATGTTATCAGTAACCACACCTGTGCAGGGGTTATCAGGTCAGAACAGGCTTGGTTGTGATCCTGTCCTTGGACGTAAAGCCTGCCAATACTCACTATCTGCTCTTCCAAGTGAAGAATAGCCGTTTAACGGAGATATTGAAGGGTGGCTAGTGACCATGGAACTGCCCCCCAACATAAGTCAGGAGATTCACTTCCCTCTGTCCCTTCAGTGCTCCCAGCCACACTGGAATAAAGAGAAAAGCATAAACTAATGTTGTCCTTGAGACCTCTCGATCACCCAACGGGTTTTCATACAGCTACAACTTGCATTAATATACACGTTTATCACAAAGAAACATCCTGAGATGCTTCACAAACAGGGGTAAGGAAAATGGAAGCCCAGCCAGGAAGCGAGATTAGGAGGGGTGATGGAAAGCTTGATCAAAGAGAGGTCTTTAAAGATGAAGAGGTTTAGGGAGGGAGTTCCAAAGAGTAGGACCGAGGTAGTTGAAAACTGCCATCAGTGATGGGGCAAGAGAGGGGGCAGGTTGCACAGAAAGTCAAAAGGAATGGAGTGTTCAAAAGTGATACAATGGTGGAGGAGATTGCAGAGAAAGATTGGGGCAAGGCCAAGGAGGAATTTCTAGACAGCTACAAGGATTTTAAATTTATTGTGTGGAGGGATGTGGAGCCAGTGTATTTCAGTGAGGACTGGAGTAATAGGCAAGTGGAACTTAGTGTAGGACAGGATATGTGTGGCAGAGTTTTGAAAATGTTAGAGTTTATGGTAGGTTTAGGATGGGAGGCCAGCAAAGAGAGCATAAGAGTTGGTGGGTCTGGAGATGACAAATGTGAAGGTGACAAAGGGTTTCAGTGGGGAGTGGCTGAAGTGGGATGCAGACAGGCAATGTTGGAGGTGGAAGTAGGTGGCCTTGAAGGGAAAGGTTTAAATCTCAGCTCAAGGCTGAACAGGATGCCAAAAAAAGTTAAGATTTGTTTCTTAATAAAGCAACCTGCTCTCAGCTGTGGCTCTGCTAGAGTCAATACAGTTGATGTTTTTATAGCTTATTCAAAAAGGAACTGGCAGACCCCCAAAATACAGCTAAATCACAACAAATATTTGAGAACAGCAGCAACCATTGTTGACGTCACATGGACAGCATCAATATTTGGTAAGTGGAGAGTGCCGAGACTGAGGTGAAGGTTCACTACACTCCCATTCTCACTGCATAATCTTGAGTATCGCTGTCGACTCCTTTGGTAAACAATGTAACCGTGACATTAAACCTGGTAAATATCAAACTGAGAACATGATTGCAACACAAGCATCAATAGTAAATGCCACTTTACTGTATAGAATCATAGAAAGGTTACCGCACGGAAGGAGGCCATTCGGCCCATTGAGTCCAGGTTGGCTCTATGCAAGAGCAATCCACCTAGTCCCACTCCCCCGCCCTATCCCCGTAGCCCTGCAATTTTTTTCCTTTCAAGTGCTTATCCAAGTACATTGAAGGCAATGATTGAATCTGCCTCCACCACCCCCTCGGGCAGTGCATTCCAGATCCTAACCACTCGCTGTGTAAAAAAGTTTTTCCTTATGCCACCTTTGGTTCTTTTGCCAATCACCTTAAATCTATGTCCTTTGGTTCTTGACCCTTCCGCCAATGGGAACAGTTTCTCTCTATCTACTCTGTGTAGACCCTTCATAATTTTGAATACCTCTATCAAATCCCCTCGCAACCATCTCTGTTCCAAGGAGAACAACCCCAGCTTCTTCAGTCTATCCACGTAACTAAAGTCCCTCATCCCTGGAATCATTCTAGTAAATCTCTTCTGCACCATTTCTAAGGCCTTTACAACTTTCCTAAAGTGTGGTGCCCAAAACTGGACACAATACTCCAGCTGTGGCCGAACCAGTGTCTTATAAAGGTTCATCATGACTTCCATGCTTTTCTAATCTAGGGAGGTAGATAGGGCTTTAAACTAAATAAGGGTGGAAGGGTCCCAGTGGAGAGAAATCTAGAATGCTAAAGAGAAAAGACAAGGAAGCTGTGCAGGAAAGTGATTGGGGTAAGGATAACCAGATTGTGTCAGGAAGGGACAGTGCGTACAAACAAAGGAGTGCATTAACAAATAGGGTCCGGGTAAGAAAAAATGGTAATAAGACAAATAAGGCCTTTGTACAAAAAAATGTTAAGATGTCTAAAAATATTAAAAAGACAGATCTAAAGGCACTGTATCTGAATGCACGAAGCATTCGTAATAAGGTAGATGAATTAACAGCGCAAATAGATGTAAACGGATACGATATAATTGCGATCACGGAGACATGGCTGCAGGGTGACCAAGGCTGGGAACTGAATATCCAAGTGTATTCAATATTTAGGAAGGACAGGCAAAAAGGAAAAGGAGGTGGGGTGGCGTTGTTTGTAAAGGATGAAATCAGAGCAATAGTGAGAAAGGATATTGGATAAAATTAAGATGTAGAATCAGTCTGGGCGGAGTTAAGAAGCACCAAGGGGCAGAAAACACTGGTGGGAGTTGTCTATAGACCTCCAAATAGTAGTGGTAATGTAAGGGACGGCATCAAATAAGAAATTAAAGCTGCATGTAACAAGGGCACTACAGTAATCATGGGCGACTTTAATCTGCATATAGACTGGCCAAAACAAATTAGCAATAATACTGTGGAGGATGAATTCCTGGAATGTGTACATGATGGTTTTTTGGACCAGTACGTTGAGGAGCCAACTAGGGAACAGGCTATCCTAGATTGGGTATTGTGCAGTGAGAAGGGGTTAATTAATAATCTTGTTGTGCGGGGTCCTTTAGGGAAGAGTGACCATAACATGATAGAATTCTTCATTAAGATGGAAAGTGAAGTAGTCCAATCCGAAACTAGGACCTAAATCTAAACAAAGGAAACTACGAAGGTATGAGGAGTGAGTTGGCTATGATAGATTGGAGAGCTTCATTAAAAGCCATGACGGTGGATAGGCAATGGTTAACATTAAAGGAATGAATGCATGAGTTATACAGTTATACATTCCTTTCTGGCGCAAAAACACAAAAAGAAAAGTGGTCCAACCATGGCTAACAAAAGAAATTAAGGATAGTATTAGGTCCAAAGAGGAGTCATATAAAGTTGCCAGAAAAAGTAGCAAGCCTGAGGATTGGGAGCAGTTTAGAATTCAGCAAAAAAGGACCTAGAGATTAATTAAGAGGGGAAAAATAGAGTATGAGAGTAAACTAGTAAGGAACATAAAAGCAGACTGTAAAAGTTTCTATAAGTATATCAAAAGAAAAAGATTAGTGAAGACAAATGTAGGTCCCTTACAGTCAGAAACAGGAGAATTTATAATGGGGAACAAGGAAATGGCAGAGCAATTAAATAAATACTTTGGTTCTGTCTTCACGGAAGAGGACACAAATAACTTCCCAGAAATGCTAGGGAACCAAGGGTCTAGTGAGAAGGAAGAATTAAAGGAAATTAGTATTAGTAAAAAAAAAGTGCTGGAGAAATTAATGGGACTGAAAGTCGATAAATCCCCTGGGCCTGATAATCTGCATCCCAGAGTATTAAAAGAGGTAGCCATGGAAATAGTGGATGCATTGGTTGTCATCTTCCAAAATTCTATAGATTATGGAACAGTTCCTGCAGATTGGAAGGTGGCAAATGCAAATCCCCAAAAAAGGGGAGAGAGAGAAAGCAGGGAACTACAGACCAGTTAGCCTAACATCAGTAGTAGGGAAAATGCTAGAGTCTATTATAAAGGATATGATAACAGGACACTTAAAAAATATCAACGGGATTAGACAAAGTCAACATGGATTTATGAAAGGGAAATCATGTTTGACACACATACTGGAGTTTTTTGAGGACATAACTGGTAGAATAGATAAGGGAGAACCAGTGGATGTGGTGTATTTGAATTTTCAGAAGGCCTTTGATAAAGTCCCACATAAGAGGTTAGTGTGCAAAATTAAAGCACATGGGATTGGGGGTAACATACTGGCATGGATTGAAAATTGGTTAACAGACAGGAAACAGAGAGTAGGAATAAATGGGTCTTTTTCAGGGTGGCAGGTGGTGACTAGTAGAGTACCGCAGGGATCAGTGCTTGGGCCCCAGCTATTCACAATATATAGCAATGATTTGGATGAGGGAACCAAATGTAATATTTCCAAGTTTGCTGACGACACAAAACTAGGTGGAATTGTGAGTTGTGAGGAAGATGCAAAGAGGCTTCAAGGCGATTTAGACAAGTTGAGTGAATGGGTAAATACATGGCAGATGCAACATAACGTGGATAAATGTGAAGTTATCCACTTCGAAAGGAAAAACAGAAAGGCATAATATTATTTAAATGGTGATAGATTTAGAAATGTTGAGGTACAAAGGGACCTGGGTGTCCTTGTACACCAGTCACTGAAAGCGAACATGCAGGTACAGCAAGCAGTTAGGAAGGCAAATGATATGTTGGCCTTCATTGCAAGAGGATTTGAGTATAGGAGCAAGGATGTCTTACTGCAGTTATACAGGACCTTGGTGAGACCACACCTGGAGTGTTGTGTGCAGTTGTGGTCTCCTTACCTAAGAAAGGATATACTTGCCATAGAGGGATTGCAGCAAAGGTTCACCAGACTGATTCCTGGGATGGCAGGACTGTTGCATGAGGAGAGATTGGGTTGACCAGGCTTGTATTCACTAGAGTTTAGAAGAATGAGAGGGGATCTCACTGAAACGTATAAAATTCTGATAGGGCTAGACAGACTGGATGCCGGGAGGATGTTTCCCCTGCTGGGGAGTCTAGAACGAGGGGTCACAGTCTCAGGATATGGGGTAGGACATTTAGGACTGAGATGAGGAGAAATTTCTTCACTCAGAAGATGGTGAACCTGTGGAATTCTCTACCACAGAAGGCTGTGGAGGCAAAGTCCACTGAATATACTTAAGAAGGAGATATATAGATTTCTAAACACAAAAGGCATCAAGGGGTATGGGGAGAGAACGGGAATATGGTATTGAGATAGAGGATCAGCCATGATCGTATTGAATGGCGGAGCAGGCTCGAAGGGCCGAATGGCCTACCCCTGCTCCTATTTTCTATCTATGCCTCTATTTATAAAGCCCAGGATCCTGTATGCTTTTTTAACCCCTTTTTCAACCTGCCCCTGCCCCCTTCAATGATTTGTGCACATATACCCCCAGATCTCTCTGTTCCTGTACCCCCTTTAGAGTTGTGCCCTCTAGTTTATATTGCTTCTCCTCGTTCTTCCTACCAAAATGTATCACTTCACATTTTTCTGCGTTAAATTTCATCTGCTACGTGTCCGCCCCTGCCACCAGCCTCTCTATATCCTCTTGAAGCCTATCACTATCCTCCTCACTGTTTACTACCCTTCCAAGTTTTGTGTCACCTGCAAATTTTGAAATTGTGCCCTGTGCACCCAAGTCTAAGTCATTAATATATATTAAGAAAAGCAGTGGTCCCAGCACCAACCCCTGGGAGACACCACTGTACACCTCCCTCCAGTCCGAAAAACAACCGTTCACCACTACTCTCTGTTCCTGTCACTTAGCCAATTCTGTATCCATGTTGCTACTGCCCCCTTTATTCCATGGGCTGCAATCTTGATGATAAGCCTACCATGTGGCACTTTATCAAACGCCTTTTGAAAGTCCATATACACAACATCAACTGCATTGCCTTTATCTACCCTCTCTGTTACCTCATCAAAAGACTCTTATCAAGTTAGTTAAACATGATTTGCCTTTAGCAAATCTGAGCAGGCTTTCCCTAATCAATCCACACTCGTCCAAGTGACTGTTAATTCTGTCCCGGGTTATCGTTTCTAAAAGTTTCCCCACCACTGAGGTTAAACTGACTGGCCTTTGGTTGCTGGGTTTATCCTTACACCCTTTTTTGAACAAGGGTGTAACGTTTGGTATTCCCCAGTCCTCCGGCACTACTCCCGTATTTTTTTTTATTCGTTCATGGGATGTGGGCACCGCTGGTGAGGCCAGCATTTATTGCCCATCCCTAATTGCCTTTGAGAAGGTGTTGGTGAGCCGCCTTCTTGAACCGCTGCAGTCCGTGTGGTGAAGGTTATCCCACAGTGATGTTAGGAAGGGAGTTCCAGGATTTTGACCCAGCGACAATGAAGGAACGGCAATATATTTCCAAGTCAGGATGGTGTGTGACTTGGAGGGCAACGTGCAGGTGGTGTTGTTCCCATGTGCCTGCTGCCCTTGTCCTTCTAATTGGTAGCGGTCATGGGTTTGGGAGGTGCTGTTGAAGAAGCCTTGGCAAGTTGCTGCAGTGCATCCTGTGGATGGTACACACTGCAGCCACAGTGCGCCGGTGGTGAAGGGAGTGAATGTTTAGGGTGGTGGATGGGGTGCCAATCAAGCGGACTGCTTTGTCCTGGATGGTGTCGAGCTTCTTGAGTGTTGGAGCTGCACTCATCCAGGCAAGTGGAGAGTATTCCATCACACTCCTGACTTGTGCCTTGTAGATGGTGGAAAGGCTTTGGGGAGTCAAGAGGTGAGTCACTTGCCACAGAATAACCAGCCTCTGACCTGCTCTTGTAGCCACAGTATTTATATGGCTGGTCCAGTTAAGTTTCTGGTCAATGGTGACCCCCCAGGATGTTGATGGTGGGGGATTCGGGAATGGTAATGCCGTTGAATGTCAAGGGCTGGTGGTTAGACTCTGTCTCATTGGAGATGGTCATTGCCTGGCACTTGTCTGGCGCGAATGCTACTTTCCACTTATCAGCCCAAGTCCATGGCTCGATGTTGTCCAGGTCTTGCTGCATGTGCTTCATTATCTGAGGGGTTGCGAATGGAACTGAACTACCATCTTCCTTTGCGCTAGGTATGACTCCAGCCACTGGAGAGTTTTCCCCCTGATTCCCATTGACTTCAATTTTACTGGGGCTCCTTGGTGCCACACTCAGTCAAATGCTGCCTTGATATCAAGGGCAGTCACTCTCACCTCACCTCTGGAATTCAGCTCTTTTGTCCATGTTTGGAAGGCTGTATTGAGGTCTGGAGCCAAGTGGTCCTGGCGGAACCCAAAGTGAGCATCGGTGAGCAGGTTATTGGTGAGTAAGTGCCGCTTGATAGCACTGTCGACGACACCTTCCATCACTTTGCTGATGATTGAGAGGAGGCTGATGGGGCGGTCATTGGCCGGATTGGATTTGTCCTGCTTTTTGTGGACAGGACATACCTGGGCAATTTTCCACATTGTCAGGTAGATGCCAGTGTTGTAGCAGTACTGGAACAGTTTGGCTAGAGGCGTGGCTAGTTCTGGAGCACAGGACTTCAGCACTACAGCCGGGATGTTGTCGGGGCCCATAGCCTTTGTTGTATCCAGTGCACTCAGCCGTTTCTTGATATCACGTGGAGTGAATCAAATTGGCTGAAGACTGGCTTCTGTGATGGTGGGGATATCGGGAGGAGGCCGAGATGGATCATCCACTCGGCACTTCTGGCTGAAGAAGGTTGCAAACTCTTCAGCCTTGTCTTTTGCACTCACGTGCTGACTCCGCCGTCATTGAGGATGGGGATGTTTGCAGAGCCTCCTTCTCCCATTAGTTGTTTAATTGTCCACTACCATTCACGACTGGATGTGGCAGGACTGCAGAGCTTTGATCTGATCCATTGGTTGTGTAATCGCTTAGCTCTGTCTATAGCATGTTGCTTCCGCTGTTTAGCTTGCATGTAGTCCTGAGTTGCAGCTTCACCAGGTTGGCATCTCATTTTTAGGTACGCCTGGTGCTACTCCTGGCATGCTCTTCTACACTCCTCATTGAACCAGGGTTAATCCCCTGGCTTGTTGGTAATGGTAGAGTGAGGAATATGCCGGGCCATGAGGTTACAGATTGTGCTGGAATACAATTCTGCTGCTGCTGATGGCCCACAGCGCCTCATGGATGCCCAGTTTTGAGCTGCTAGATCTGTTCTGAATCTATCCCATTTAGCACAGTGATAGTGCCACACAACACGTTGGATGGTGTCCTCAGTGCGAAGATGGGACTTCGTCTCCACGACGACTGTGCGGTGGTCACTCCTACCAATACTGTCGTGGACAGATGCATCTGCGACAGGTCGATTCGTGAGGACGAGGCCAAGTAGGTTTTTCCCTCGTGTTGGTTCGCTCACCAACTGCCACAGGCCCAGTCTAGCAGCTATGTCCTTCAGGACTCGGCCAGCTCAGTCAGTAGTGGAGCTACCGAGCCACTCTTAGTGATGGACATTGAAGTCCCCCACCCAGAGTACATTCTGTGCCTTTGCTACCCTCAGTGCTTCCTCCAAGTGGTGCTCAACATGGAGGAACATAAGAACATAAAAAATAGGAGCAGGAGTAGGCCAATCGGCCCCTCGAGCCTGCTCCGCCATTCAATAAGATCGTGGCTGATCTGATCCTAACCTCAAATATAAATTCATGTCCAATTTCCTGCCCGCTCCCCGTAACCCCTAATTCCCTTTACTTCTAGGAAACTGTCTATTTCTGTTTTAAATTTATTTAATGATGTAGCTTCCACAGCTTCCTGGGGCAGCAAATTCCACAGACCTACTACCCTCTGAGTGAAGAAGTTTCTCCTCATCTCAGTTTTGAAAGAGCAGCCCCTTATTCTAAGATTATGCCCCCTAGTTCTAATTTCGCCCATCCTTGGGAACATCCTTACCACATCCACCCGATCAAGCCCCTTCACAATCTTATATGTTTCAATAAGATCGCCTCTCATTCTTCTGAACTCCAATGAGTAGAGTCCCAATCTACTCAACCTCTCCTCATATGTCCACCCCCTCATCCCCGGGATTAACCGAGTGAACCTTCTTTGCACTGCCTCGAGAGCAAGTATGTCTTTTCTTAAGTATGGACACCAAAACTGTATGCAGTATTCCAGGTGCGGTCTCACCAATACCTTATATAACTGCAGCAATACCTCCCTGTTTTTATATTCTATCCCCCTAGCAATAAAAGCCAACATTCCGTTGGCCTTCTTGATCACCTGCTGCACCTGCATACTAACTTTTTGATCTTCTTGCACTAGGACCCCCAGATCCCTTTGTACTGCAGTACTTTCCAGTTTCTCGCCATTAAGATAATAACTTGCTCTCTGATTTTTCCTGCCAAAGTGCATAACCTCACATTTTCCAATATTGTATTGCATCTGCCAAATCTCCGCCCACTCACCCAGCCTGTCTATATCCCCTTGTAGGTTTTTTATGTCCTCTTCACTCTCTACTTTCCCTCCCATCTTTGTATCATCTGCAAACTTTGATATGTTACACTCGGTCCCCTCCTCCAAATCGTTAATATAGATTGTAAAGAGTTGGGGACCCAGCACCGACCCCTGCGGAACACCACTGGCTACTGGTTGCCAGTCCGAGAATGAACCATTTATCCCAACTCTCTGCTTCCTGTTAGATAACCAATCCTCCACCCATGCCAGAATATTACCCCCAATCCAGTGATTCTTTATCTTGAGCAATAATCTTTTATGTGGCACCTTGTCGAATGCCTTCTGGAAGTCTAAATACACTACGTCCACTGGTTCCCCTTTATCCACCCTGTACGTTATGTCCTCAAAGAACTCAAGCAAATTTGTCAGACATGACTTCCCCTTCATAAAGCCAATTGTAAACAATTTTACAACACCAAGTTATAGTCCAGCAATTTTATTTTAAATTCACAAGCTTTCGGAGGCTTCCCCCTTCCTCAGGTGAACGATGTGAAAATGTTTCACATCGTTCACCTGAGGAAGGGGGAAGCCTCCGAAAGCTTGTGAATTTAAAATAAAATTGCTGGACTATAACTTGGTGTTGTAAAATTGTTTACAATTGTCAACCCCAGTCCATCACCGGCATCTCCACATCATTCATAAAGCCATGCTGACTTTGTCCTATTAAATTATGTTTATCCAAATGTTCCGCTACTGTCTCCTTAATAATAGACTCCAAAATTTTACCCACCACAGATGTTAGGCTAACTGGTCTATAATTTCCAGCCTTCTGTCTACTACCCTTTTTAAATAAGGGTGTTACATTAGTGGGGACTGATTCATCAGCTGAGGGAGGACGGTAGGTGGTAATCAGCAGGAGGTTTCTTTGCCCATGTTTGACCTGATGCCATGAGATTTCATGGGGTCCGGAGTCAATGTTGAGGACTCCCAGGGCCACTCCCTCCTGACTGTATATCACTGTCCCGCCACCTCTGGTCGGTCTGTCCTGCCGGTGGGACAGGACATACCCAGGGAAGGTGATGGAAGAGTCTGGAACGTTGACTGAAAGGTATGATTCTGTGAGTATGGCTATATCAGACTGTTGCTTGATTAGTCTGCGGGACAGCTCTCCCAATTTTGGCACAAGTCCCCAGATATTGGTGAGGGGGACTTTGCATGTTTGACTGGGCTTGGTTTGCCTTTGTTGTGTCCGGTGCCTAGTGGATGTTTGGAAGATTAGTGGATTAGTGGATCTACGGATGTTTGGAAGATTATGGCCAGTACCTCCGTAATTTCCACCCTTACTTCCCTCAGCCAGCTAGGATGTATCCCATCCGGACTGGGTGACTTATCTACTTTCAGTATAGCTAGCCTTTCAAGTACTTCTTTATCAATCTTTAGCCCATCCAGTATCTCAACTATATCTTCCTTTACTGAGACTCTGTCTGCGACTTCTTCCTTGGTAAAGACAGATGCAAAGTACTCATTTAGTACCTCGGCCATCCCCTCTGCCTCCATGAGTAGATCTCCTTTATGGTCCCTAATCGGCCCCACCCCACCCGTTTACTGTTTACATGCCTGTAGAAGACTTTTGGACTCCATTTTATGTTGGCCACGTCTATTCTCATACTCTCTCTTTGCCCCTCTTATTTCCTTTTTCACTTTCCCTCTGAACTTTCTGTATTCTGCCTTTCTGTGTTATCAACCTGACAACTGTCATACGCCCCTTTTTTCCGTTTCATCTTACTCACTATCTCTTTTGTCATCCAGGGAGCTCTAGCTTTAGCCCTACCTTTCTGTCTCGTTGGAATGTTCCTTGACTGTACCTGAACCATCTCCTCTTTAAAGGTCATTCAGTTACAGCTTAGCCTGTCATTCTTTGCTTCCAATTTACCCGGGCCAGATCTGTTCTCATCCTATTGAAATTGGCCCTCCTCCAATTGAGTATTTTTGCTTTAGAGTGGTCCGTGTCCTTTTCCATAGCTATTCTAAACCTTATGACATTATGATCGCTGCTCCCTAAATGCTTCCCCACTGACTCTTGCTCCACTTGGCCTGCCTCATTCCCTAGAACCAAGTCCAGCAATGCCTCCTTCCTCTTTGGGCCGGAAACGTACTGGTTGAGTAAGTTATCCTGAACACACTTCAAAAATTCCTCCCCCTCTGTGCCCCTTATATTATTATTGTTATCCCAGTCTATATTAGGATCGTTGAAGTTCCCAGTTATCACTGCTCTAGGATCACTACTCTGATGTCAGGATCTCTCGGACGCATGTAAAGGATCCCATGGCACTGCTTCAAAGAAGTGCAGGGGAGTTTTCCCCCGGTGTCCTGGCCAATATTTATCCCTCAACCAACATCACTAAAACAGATTAGCTGGTCATTAGCTCATTGCTGTTTATGGGACCTTGCTGTGCACAATTTGGCTGCCATGTCTCCTACATTACAATAGTGACTACACTTCAAAAAGTACTTCATTGGCTGTTAAGCCATTTGGGACAACTGAGGTTTTGAAAGTTGCTGCATAAATGCAAGTCTTTCATCTTTTGGGTGTGTGTCTCGTTCTCACCCACACATTGACTGCAGGGAAGCCCTGCAGCAGCCAAAGAAGCCATCAGCAAGGATTCTGTTTTTTCAAAGTGTAAGGTGCTAAGCCACTCATCTTCCTTATATTTTTTCTCCCTCTAATTTTATCCATTCCTGTCTTGAAGGTGCTGACACCGACTATTATTGGGGTACTATTCCACATATGCCAGCCGCTCTCCAATACCTCACCCAAGGGACCAGCCTTTATGTGTGAGCCTAGATAGTGTGCTTTGGCAAGATAAGTACAATGCACTGGTCAGCCCACACTTGGAATATGCTATAAAAGGTATGAGCTAGAGGAGTGATTTAAAAAGTGCAATCTCTACTGTACGCTCTCCCCACACTCACTTTCATGTAGGAGTCAGAAACCGAAGTTGTGGAGAATTTAATTTCTCCCCTCTGAGACTCATCGAACCATGAATCACGTTCATCCAAAGCCATTTTGTAGTAATACCGTGTCTGATTCATTCCTCCGTCCCAATCATTTCAGCTGTAAATTCCATTCCTCAGATAACACTCCCAATCACTTTCTGTACAGTATGCTGTGTCGCTTCAGCTTCTACTATCAAACAGCAAGAAATGAATCATTAAACAGCTTTACAACTTGAAAATATCTTCCATTAAAAGTATGTGGAAAATTGTGACAGAAGCGCTGATGTTTTTGTTTCCTAGATTTTGTCCCCTCCTCTGATGAACACAGTGTCCAGGATTTTCCACTTGACCGCACCTGGAGCTGTTGGGAGTGCAAATCAGGAAATTCCACACTGCCCAGCCCGTGAATTTGTGACCATTAACCTCTTGTCGGGTATGGAATTTATCGATACGTGCTACAGATGTGGGCCAGGAGTGTTGAAGCAGAAAATCCCAGCCATTGATTCTTGCCAGGAGTTTGCCTGGTCCTGCACGTAGGCATCTGCACGCATGTACTTTCTAGCAGGGGTCACTGGGTAGTGATCAGTCCAACAACCCGCCCTAGTGCACACTGAGGCCAATTAAAGCGACTGAACTGCTGTCCTTGCTGAGATTTCTGCCTAGGCCTTGGCCCTATTTAATTTGAGTTAGTGCTATATCACACTTACCTACTGAACCATTGGGGCTGAAAGATTTTTAAAATAGTAGGGCGGTGTTGGACTCCAGTATGCTGTCTGTACCATAAAGAGACACAAACGTAGTTCACCTACGATTTCCCAAACATGAATCACAGGAAATGCAGAGAAAGAATTTGCAATCGCTTTCTGGGAAATCGTAACAGAGACAGTTTCCGATAGTGGTTTCATTTTGAAATTCTGTTGCATTGCCATTATTATCCAGAGACTGGGAGGGTGGATATATGTTATTTCTGCTGCTATATACTGTTATAAACTGCAGTCAAGTGATTGTATTGGATAAAATACCGCAAATTTAGACTTGGGAACTGCTTCAAAGGAGAGAGACCAAATTAGTGCTGGGTATGAAACAACGCCTGCAGATAATGTTCAACCAGCTTCTATTTGATTTTTACCACCTGATGAGAACAGATCTGGCCTGGGTAAATTGGAAGCAAAGATTGGCAGGCAAAACTGTAATTGAATAGTGGGCGGCCTTTAAGGAGGAGATGGTTCGGTTACAGTCTAGGCACATTCCCATGAGGCAGAGAGGTAGGGCAACTAAAGCCAGAGCCCCCTGGATGACAAAAGAGATAGTGAGTAAGATGAAACGGAAAAAAGAGGCATATGACAGATGTCAGGGTGATAACACAAGTGAGGACCAGGCAGAATATAGAAAGTTCAGAGGGGAAGTGAAAAAGGAAATAAGAGGGGCAAAGAAAGAGTATGAGAATAGACGGGCGGCCAACATAAAAGGGAATCCAAAAGTCTTCCACAGTGTAAACAGTGAACCAGTAGTAGGAGGAGGGGTGGGGCCAATTAGGGACCATAAAGGAGATCTGCTGAATGAGGCAGAGGCGATGGCCGAGGTACTAAATGACTACTTTGCATCTGTTTTTACCAAGGAAGAAGATGCTGCTGGAGTCTCAGTAAAGGAAGATATAGTTGAGATACTGGATAGGCCCTGACAACATGCCGACTGTAGTGCTGAAGACTTGTGCTCCAGAACTAGCCGCGCCTCTAGCCAAACTGTTCCAGTGCAGCTACAACACTGGCATCTACCCGACAATGTGGAAAATTGCCCAGGTATGTCCTGTCCACAAAAAGCAGGACAAATCCAATCCGGCCAATTACCACCCCATCAGTCTACTCTCAATCATCAGTAAAGTGATGGAAGGTGCCGTCGACAGTGCTATCAAGTGGCACTTACTCACCAATAATCTGCTCACCAATGCTCAGTTTGGGTTCCCCCAGGACCACTCGGCTCCAGACCTCATTACAGCCTTGGTCCAAACATGGACAAAAGAGCTGAATTCCAGAGGTGAGGTGAGAGTGACTGCCCTTGACATCAAGGCAGCATTTGACCGACTGTGGCACCAAGGAGCCCTCGTAAAATTGAAGTCAATGGGAATCAGGGGGAAAACTCTCCAGTGGCTGGAGTCATACCTAGCACAAAGGAAGATGGTAGTGGTTGTTGGAGGCCAATCATCTCAGCCCCAGGATATTGCTGCAGGAGTTCCTCGGGGCAGTGTCCTAGGCCCAACCATCATAAGGTCAGAAATGGGGGTGTTCGCTGATGATTGCACAGTGTTCAGTTCTTGTTTTGTCCAGTTGAATCCCAATATGGCACTGGGGTCCTATTGACACCATAGGACCCCATTTTAAATACCTAAATTAACTGCATATTTATTTGGCTGCCTATTCCGAAAACCCCAGCAAAACAGCGAAAACAGGGCGGTAAGTTCTCCCCCATGATTTTCGAGGCCCCGCTACCCCGTTTTCATTGGCAGCATGCCTCAAAATCTCCCCCTACATGCGTGAATGTTGGGTGAGGACAGGATTGGGCTCAGTTGTGACGCCCCCTATGGAGAGTTGCCTGCACATGTATCCGGAATGGCCACTTGGACAAGGCACTGGATAGCTGCTAACACCAGTGGAACCATATTCCAGCAAAAATTATAAAGGAAGGAAAAAAAGACAAATATGCAATTCGGGTGTCAGCCAAGGCTCAGTAGCAGCATTATCCCCTCTGTGGCAGAAGGTCGTGGGTTCAAGCCACACTCGAGAGACTCGAGCACATGATCTAGGCTGACACTTCAATGCAGTTGAGGGAGCACTGGAGTGTCGGAGGTGCTGTCTTTCTGATGAGACGTTAAACCGAGGCCCGACTGCCCTCTCAGGTGGACATAAAAGATCCCATGGCACTATTCGAAGAGCTGAGGAGTTCTCCCAGTGTCCTCGGCAATATTTATCCCTCAACGAACATCACCAAGAGATTTTCTGATAATTTATTTGATAACTGTTGGTGGGATCTTGCTGTGTGCAAATTGGCTGCCTGTTTCTTATATTACAACAGTGACTACACTTCAAAAGTATTTTATTGGCTTTGAAGTACTTTGGGACATTGAGGTTGTGAAAGGCGCAAGTTCTTTTTGCTTTCTGTATCAAATGCGATATTGATAGATTAGATGAATGGGCAAAGCTGTGGCAAATGGAATTCAATGTAGACAAATGTGAGGTCATCCACTTTGGATCAAAAAAGGATAGAACAGGGTACTTTCTAAATGGTAAAAAGTTAAAAACAGTGGATGTCCAAAGGGACTTAGGGGTTCAGGTACATAGATCATTGAAGTATCATGAACAGGTGCAGAAAATAATCAATAATGGAATGCTGGCCTTTATATGTAGAGGACTGGAGTACAAGGGGGCAGAAGTTATGCTGCAGCTATACAAAACCCTGGATAGACCGCACCTGGAGTACTGTGAGCAGTTCTGTGCACCGCACCTACGGAAGGACATGTTGGCCTTGGAGGGAGTGCAGCGTAGGTTTACTAGAATGATACCCGGACTTCAAGAGTTAAGTTACGAGGAGAGATGACACAAATTGGGGTTGTATTCTCTAGAGTTTAGAAGGTTAAGGGGTGATCTGATCGAAGTTTATAAGATATTAAGGAGAACCGATAGGGTGGATAGAGAGAAACTATTTCCGCTGGTTGGGGATTTTAGGAGTAGGGGGCACAGTCTAAAAATTAGAGCCAGACCTTTCAGGAGCGAGATTAGAAAACATTTCTACACACAAAGGGTGGTAGAAGTTTGGAACTCTCTTCCGCAAATGGCAATTGATACTAGCTCAATTGCTAAATTTAAATGTGAGATAGATAGCTTTTTGGCAACCAAAGGTATTAAGGGATATGGGCCAAAGGCAGGTATATGGAGCTAGATCACAGATCAGCCATGATCCAATCAAATGGCAAAGCAGGCACGAGGGGCTGAATGGCTTACTCCTGTTCCTACGTTCCTATGAGAGCAAAACAGGGATGATTCAGCACCGTAACTCTGAGGAGACTGAGCAAATGAGCCCTAAACAATTGCAGCAACAGCAGTGGCAGTGGGACTAATTCTTAGAATCATAGAAAGATTACAGCACGGAAGGAGGCCTTTCGGCCAATCGAGTCCCTGCCAGCTCTATGCAAGAGCAATCCAGCTAGTTCCATTAGCAATCACTAGTCCAAAAAAAATGTCATTTAAAAATAATTTTTATTTTTTCCTTTTGATTATTTTCAGGTACAGATCACACGAACACATTTCACAACCATTTCTATATAATTATCAATTTGACATAATTTTCAAAAAATCTTGTAAAAAGCATTGTGTGATAGTTAAGATCAAACATTACTATGAAAAGAATTTTAATACAAAAAATAACGGATGCATTTGTTTTAAATATAGTCTGCAATCCTCAAACAGGAGTGGAGTTTTATTCAACCAGGATATAAATATTACAATTAGTGATGAATCAAGTTACATAAAGTACAGAGAGTGACAGTGATACAGTGAAAGTACAATAAATAGGTTTCAGGTTGTGGTGGTATGGTTTCAGCATTACAATAAAGTGAGGATTTCAAACAAGATCTTAATTGCAGTTTATATCCCAGCCCTGCAGTCACACTTAACAACACCATTCCTTTGTGAAAGGGCTCAGTGATAACACGTCAGTCTCCTAGATCAAGCTTTGTTCTTAACCAGCTCCTTCACTACCTGGTTTATATAAACTTGTCTTGCATTGTACACCCAGTACATTGTATAGCTCCCAAAGTCTTGGACGTAGAAGCTTTAAGAGTCTAAAAATCTAGCTCTCTTCTGACTGAATATCGTGTGAGTGCAGCTGAAAATAACAGGAGCCAGACATCACTGAGGAATTACACAAGTACTTGTGTAATTCCTCAGTCAACCAGCCAGAAGATGTGAAAAGTAACAGTTTTCCCTCTGGCATGCTGCTGGAGCCACCAAGATCCAGAATACTTCCTTCATCCTCAGCTGCCCATAGAACTGGTCTCCACCTGAATCAGATGCTGGTCAGCCCATTGGAAAACAAAGAAACCTGTGTAATGGAGCTCAGTAGAGCTCCACATTTACTTGTGTACACACTCTTGGTCAGTTTTGCCCTGGCAGCACCCAAACCCAGCAGAAATATTGGCCTAAGGTCACTTAGTGAACCCAGAGATCTTCTGATCTACCAGAGCATGAAGATCACCATATTGACCTCTAAAGCAATCCTCGATCACACCCAGTCTCAGACCAGAAAGTATCCTCACACCTACATCATGTAGATCCCTAACCTCTTACACATATACAGCTCAGACAGAAGAAGTGACTGAAGAATTAAAAGTTATTTGTTAAAAATTGAGGAACAGGCATCTTACCCATGGTCAAAGGTGCCTCACTCTGTATTGCAAGCGCACGCACACATACACACAGGAGATGGGTATCAGACCACAGTTGGCTGTAAAGCCATGAAAGCTCCATCATGCGGCTGGTTTTACAGCCCACAGAAGGCTCTGTGGAGAAAACACCAGTCGGTCCAGAGCTCAATGATTCATCCTTAAGGCAGCAATAAAGCTTCAACTGAATAAAGAACAATTTACACTCGTACTCAAAATTTGGCACCTGGCGTTCAAGGTTCAGGTTTGGAGATGGTCAGTGTTAATTCACTCTGTTCTCCCTCATACCTCCTTGCCCCAGTTTTCTTGACCAAAGATTAACTTTGCAAAAGCAAAAAAATGGGTGTGTATACTTAGTTACTGGAGCTGTATCCACATCAACTGTAGCTCAGCATGGGAGGGGTGGGAGTAAGAAAAAGTGCACAGAAAGTTTCCAACTGCCTTGGTGCACCTTGGAATTACAAAGACACAGAACATGCAGTGAGAAAACAGTGTAAAGGGGGCTGAGAGAGAGAAAGCAGTCAGTGGAGGGGAGATTTTTTGCAAGTTAATTGCTTCTGATCTGTCTGCCTGTCTCCAAATAAACCAGTTATTGAGTGCTGTTGGTGGGAAGAATACAAGATAGCAGTCCACCAACCAGCAGGCCCAGGCACAACTCTGTTCAAACGTAGGCTGAAGGAAGCTCACTAATTGTGAGGGGCCAGAGGCAATCAACTTGCAACGGACAAAGGGATTTGCCATGTAATGGAGATTCATTACTGCGAATGTGCAACTTAGACAGCAAGCATTTGCTTATACACTTACGTATATGATCTGGTATGTTGTGCATTGACTGATTAGGAGATAAGATAAGCACAATTTAGATATGCAACAATAGAATCTCTTTCCCAATCCCATTTCCTGTACATGCGGGGAACCGCCAAAGAGCTACTACAGTTCAAGCAGAGACTATACTTTTGAATATTCGCCAATTGAAGGATCTTGCCCTTCCACCTCTCACTTTGCCATATTGTGTGCAGCACCAATGGCCTCCCATCATATCCCATCACAGCTCACTTCATTCCAGTCAAACAAAAAGGATCCACCCCCTAAAAACACATTGAACATTTAGTTAAAACAAAATTGTGCAGTAAAGTTTACCATTCACTCACATCATGTCCTCTTATTTCCTTCATGGTTCTACATAACTCATACCTCAGTACTGGCAGTGGAGAAAGTCCAACATTTCCCTTGAAAGAACATTGCTTTGAAAGATTTTTAAATAAAATAGAATGGATTTAAAAATAAGTTTCACAGCTCCCCCGCTGTTTAGTTCGAAGTGGAGGCAGCTGTCCACATGAAGTCTCTCTTCTGATTTGCTCACAAGTTGTCAGACTCTGCAGCATGATTGGTGTATGAGTACAAGTTCCTGCCATTACCAGACATCTAGAAAGTAACAAAAAAATCATGTTAAACAGTGTACAATAAACCTCATTTTCAACATTAATGCATATACAGTACAGGCAATCTAAATAGAAGGGCGTTGGATGCTGAGTCGTTGAGTATATTCAAAACTGAGATCGATATATTTTTGGACATTAAGGGAATCAAGGGTTATGGGGATAGGGCAGGAAAGTTGAGTTGAGGTAGAAGATCAGCCATGATCTTATTGAACGGCGGAGCAGGCTTGAGGGGCCGGATGGCCTACTCCTGCTCCTATTTCTTATGTTCTTATAACAGCAAATTATAGCGAAGCTCCTTCGCTGCCCCCTCCACCAACTTTCTCCATTACCTCACCCAAGACCCCATTCTTGATGAGTGAGCCTCATTAATGAGTCTTGATAGAATATTCAACCGCCAGAGGCATCACAGCCACAGGAGAGTTCTCACACTCAAGACAGACGTGAATTTTTCAGGTGTCAAAGAATAGCAACTAGGAGCAGAAAACCGGAAACATTTTCCCCACCTTTCCAATCCAGGAATATGAAAGCCATTATAATGCCCTACGGCTTTCCTGGATGAGATTACCGAACTCAACATTAAAAACTCCCTTTTAAGTTAATTTCTTCCTTTCCTCTTATCTCTCTGCACTACATTTACCTGAAGTTGGAACACCTGCATGCTCTCCAGTCATAATTGAAGCTGTTCTGCAATAGACACTGGGAGATGTGGAGTCCAGTAATGCTCCCTGCTAGCAGAAAGTCCAAACACAAAACTGGCCAGTTTCACTTTCACACATCCAATCCAGTGTTAAAAAAATTACTTGGTATCTCAACCTGGAAGTTACATTTAATATATGATATAGATTAGTACACTGGAAGATTGAGAGAAAGTGTTCAGCATGAGAGAAATTACAATTTGAGATTATTGCGACATACAATGTGGAGATTGAGCTTCACTCATTTACAACACAAATGTCTGCTGGATCCTCCTGTTTATCCAGAGCAACCCAACGGGATCAGGTTTTAGCTTGGTAACCTAGCAACAAACTGCAGGGCCAACTGAAGTATGATTAGCAGTTTCCATGGAGAAGCACTTTGATACCTTCGAGTCATTTACACACCAGAGGGATTCTTCCTCCCCAGCACCCCTTCTCACCCATTTCAGAAGCAGAGATTTTCACAGGAGAGGTCATTAAGTATCTTTTATATTTACACCTCAAATTAGAGGAAACTGCCTTCAAGTAGCACTAAAATGCACTGCTCTCCAGTGTTCATGCACAGTCTGATAAGCAGGGATGATTCGGAAAATGGCGATCTGGTCTTCTGCACAGAAGACTGGTTCTCGATTTTTTTTAAAAATTAGTCTTCAACGGGCCTGAATAGCGGGATCCAGAGTCAGCAATTTTACACCATGGAAGCTACTGGCTCATAGAGGGTGCTTCAATTTCAAACAAAATTGGAGAGCGGGGGCCCGCAGTCTTACACTGAGCCGACCATTGTGGCTTTGTATTGTGATGCCATTATGCTGAACCCTCGCACCATATCTAGAAGGCCAAGGAGACAAGTTGTTTTGGTATTAGGTCCTGAGCCCACCCCCCACCAAAAGCCACAGGGTAGAAATTGGTTAGTTTTTCAGGCTAAAATGGGCACAAAGCATACCAATTTAACAGTGAGACAGCCTGCCCTAAATTTGTGGGGCTTTTTCTTAGGCATCCTAGGCAGACGCCTAAAACTGGCATTAGGCCCCTTAAGTATGTAAATCAGGGGGCCTAATGCCTGTTAAGGACCCTTTTTCAAAATTTACTCCTGGGTCTCTGCTAACACCAGAACAAGTCGTTTAGATGATTTATATTTACAAAAGCAGTTAGTGAGACAATAGTGTATTTGCTGCTGGGTGTACTTTTGTAACATAGTAAAAAAAAACTTGCATTTACAAAGCGCCTTTCATATCCTCAGGATGTCCCAAAACACTTCAGAGCCAACGAAGTACTGTTAGAATTGTCACTGTTGTAATGTAGGCAAACACGTAGCCAATTTTCACACAGCAAGGTCCCACGAACAATGATGTTGGTTGAGGGATAAATGTTGGCCAGGACCCTGGAAAAACGCCCATTATCTTCTTCGAATGGTGTCATGGGATCTTGTATGTCCACCCAAGAGGTGTGAGAGAGCGCTTAGTTTTATGTCTAATCTGAAAGACAGCACCTTACAGTGCAGCACTCCCTCAGTACTGCACTGAAGTGTTCGCCTGGATGTGCTCAAGCCTCTGGACTGGGACTTGAATTCACGGCCTTCTGACTCAAGTGAGAATGCTACCACTGAGCCAAGGCTGACACTTAGTACCTTCAGAGAAACTAGATGGATGATTGGTGGGGAAAATGGAAAGTTACACTGGCTTGGCAGAGCACTTGAAGGTTATAGTTCAGGCATGTTGTTTGAACAGAGTAGAGAGTGTTTCAACCGTACAGTTTTTGAATATCTACGGCTTTTTAAATTAACAGTATCGCTCCAATTCTGGCCCTTAGCATTTTCCAATTTTATTTCCCCAGACTTCTTCCCACCCCCAGTTTTCTCTGATGCTTGATGGGGTAAAGCTCCACAGTCAAGTAGCCATTCCTCATATTGAGCCTAGACAGTGAGTATCAACAGGTTTTCTACCCAAGAGACATCACGACCAAGCCTGCCTTCACCTGATTTCCACACATCCCACTATCCAGCAGGGAGCCAATGAATAGTTGAGAAAATAAGTCAAGGATCCTGTTACTGATCACAATCCAGTGACTCCTGTTCGAAGTTGCACGTATGTAGAAGTTTAATGAGGCAAGAGCCAGAGCCAGTTGAAGACCGAAGCTATCATCTTCACCTGACTCTGCCGCAAACTTCGTACCCTCGACCCCGATTCAATCCCTTTCCCCGGCCACTGTCTTAAGTTCAACCAGACTATTTGCAACCTCGATGTCCTATTAGACCCCAAGCTAAGCTTCCGACCCTAAGTCCTCTCCATCACAAAGGCCTCCTACTTTCACCTCCATAAAGTTGCCCACCTCCGTCCCTGCCTCAGTTCATCTGCTGCCAAAACCCTCATCCATGCTTTTGTAACCTCCAGATTCAACTATTCCAATGCTCTCCTGGCCAGTCTCTCATTCTCCACCATATCACTCTCTCCCAAAGTACCCAGCCCATTCATTCAATGAAGCCTCCCCAGGTCAGAGGATCCCTGACACTAAACACACAATGCTTAATACATTTTCTTGAAATTATTATTCACAATTAAGTATTATTTAGTCTCCATATACTATAATAAAGTGGCTCCTGTTAATCACACAATCTTGAGAAAATGCTGGCATTCAGGACAGTACATTCCAGGCAGATCGCTATCAGAGAGGGTGTAGTAGCAGGATTGAATTTCAGCCACAGGTGCACAGTGCTAACAGCTTACCGTTTGTATGTCCGACTCAGTTGAAATGGGTCAGCCTGAATCTAACCTCAGTACCATAAACTGCTTTGCTTAAAAACCTGAATGCTGGATACTCTAAGGGATAATAATTGTTACAAAGTACAATTAGGAGAAAATAAAATCACATTAACAATTTGATCTCCAGGTCATGAATAAAAAAAACTCAAAAGAAAAAAATCTTATTTACCAGTCTCTCGTCACACTGTAAAATGACTGCTGTTGTAATCAAAGCTCCCAGCAACAGTTCATCTTTTGTAGTGCACTGAAGTCACAGTTTAAGGTCCCCGATTGGCTCAATGACCTTTCCAGTGCAAACAACAACTTGCATTTATATAATGGCTTTACGGTAGAAAATTGTCCCAAACTGCTTCACAGAGGTGTAATCAGACAAAATTGGATGCTGAGCCAAAAAACATATATTTGGAGGGGTGACCAAAAGCTTGATCCAAGAGGTGGGTTTTAAGGAGGGACATAAAGGTGGAGAGGCAGAAGGCTTTAGAGAGGGAATTCAAGAGTGTCTGGTCCAGACAGCTGAAAGCACAGCTGCTGTTGGTGGGACGTTGGAAGGGAGTGATGTATAAGAGGCCAGAGTGGAAAGGACAGGGAGTTCGGTGGGGAGGGGTTGTAGAGCTGGGTGAGGCCATGGAGGGGTTTAAACACAACGATAAGGAGTTTCAGCAGAAGATGGAATGAGGCGTGTAATGTTACGGAGGTGGAAGTAGGTGGTCTTTGTGACACAGAGGATTATGGGGTCGGAAACTCACCTTGGGGTCGAAGCCAGCTACAGCACTGGCATTTACCGAACAATGTGGAAAATTGCCCAGGTATGTCCTGTCCACAAAAATCAGCACAAATCCAATCCGGCCAATTACCGCTCTCCACTTGCCTGGATGAGTGCAGCTCCAACAACACTCAAGAAGCTCGACACCATCCTGGACAAAGCAGCCCACTTGATTGGCACCCCATCCACCACCCTAAACATTCACTCCCTTCACCACCAGCGCACTGTGGCTGCAGTGTGTACCATCCACAGGATGCACTGCAGCAACTCGCCAAGGCTTCTTCGACAGCACCTCCCAAACCCGCGATCTCTACCATCTAGAAGGACAAGGGCAGCAGGCACATGGGAACAACACCACCTGCACGTTCCCCTCCAAGTCACACACCATCCCGACTTGGAAATATATCGCCGTTCCTTCGTTGTCGCTGGGTCAAAATCCTGGAACTCCCTTCCTAACAGCACTGTGGGAGAGCCTTCACCACACGGACTGCAATGATTCAAGAAGGCGGCTCACCACCACCTCTCAAGGGCAATAAATGCTGGCCTCACCGGCGACACCCACATCCCATGAATGAATAAAAAAGGACACCAAGTTTGCGTTTGGTTCAACCTGAGACATTGGCGGGGGGGGAGGAATTAGTGGCAAGGATACAGAATCTGTGGCGGGAGCCAAAGTCAATGGCTTTCGTCTTTCCAAAATTTAACTGGAACAAATTATGGCTTATACAAGACTGGATGTCAGACAAGCAGTCTGACAACAAGAGGCGGTGAAGAAGTAGAGCTGGGTATCGCCATCATGCATGTGGAAGTTGAACCCATGTCTGCGGATGAATTTGCCAAGGTGCAGCATTGTAGGAAGAAGAGGGGGGCAAGGGTAGATTCTTCGGGAACTGCAGAGGTAAAGGTGTGGGGAGCAGGAAGAAAAGCCCTTGCTGGAAATGCTCTGGCTATGATTGGATAGGTGAGAGTGGAACCAAGCAAGGGCAGCAGAGCTGGAAAATGGAGAAGGATGGTTTAATTGACCATGTCAAAGGATGCAGAGTTTGAGAACGAGAAGGGAAAATGTACCACGTTCACAGTCACAAAGGATGTCAATGCTGCGGAGGACAGCAGTTTGAAACCACCTTCCAGGGCAAACCAGGTTTCCAGTGTGTATTTAGAAAGGTCTCTGTCAGTGCTCCTCTGGCCAGCAAATGCTGCTTTGGTTTTTCAAGCTGCTTCTGTTTGTACAACAGGCTCCTCCGCTGGGAGCCAGCTCCTGACTGTATTGTTTGTGCTACTCTCCTTTTCTGTTTACAGTCACAAGCCTTGATGAGCTCACCAGGGCACTTTAGCACCTGGATTCTGTGATTGTTCCATTTGTTTGTTTACACTGTTTGACCAGGATGTTCCTGCTCCTGTGTCTGTGCCTGGATTACAATCTGGACCTGACTGTGTTTTGCCATTGAGGGTACACAAGAATAAATGCATTTAATGAAAATAATGCCCTCAGGAACATTATATACCAAGGAAACAAGTATTGAAACCCATACACCAAGAGAAATTCTTACAGACCGGGAGCTGACTCCTCGTGTTGTACCTATCAGGTTGCCTCTGCTAGTCCGGAAGGATTGGACTAGTGATTTACACTTAATCCTGAGCTGGCATCAAATTAACATCCAGCTGGGAGCTTATCATTGGACAAGTGAGTCCCTGAAGAGCTGCAAGTCAAACCCAGGTATACACAGCAGAATGAGGCATTCCACTCCCCCCACTAACCATTGGGCACTCTTCACAAACCTGACAACGAGTATCAGAAAGCTTGGGCCATTCCCACCTCTCAAGCTTACACATGGTCTGACTGCTTTTTGAACAGATTCTAAAAGAAAGATTAACATCACAGGTCCAAAACAGAAAATGTTGGAATTGCACTCCATAGACCCATTGAAAAGATACAGCACAGAAGGGGGCCAATCGGCCCACCGTGTCCACGCCAAGTTCTGGTTTTCTGTTGAAGGGTCCCACCTGCAACATAGCTAGTCTTTATCCTTTTGCATGCTGACCAATAGTTGTATATTTCCATTACTATCTGTTTTTATGTCAAGATTTTCAACATGGTGGCTCAACACCACCTTCTCAAGGGCAACCAGGGATGGGCAATAAATGCCGGCCTTACCAGCGACACCCATATCCCCAGAATGATTTTTTACAAATTCAGTATTTTGTTTTATCTTGCCCATCTGATTATTGCTTTTACCATGAATTCCTCTTTCCATTGCTACTGGCTGATCTCAGACCTGATCCATAAGAGAAACATTCATAAGAGAAACAGGCATCTCCCCGAAATTGAAAGTTACCAGTCCATGTAATTATCTCCCAGAAACACCCTAGTCGGTGCAGTTATCTTCTAGAGACACCCTAGTCAGGGTACAGATATCTCAGCATACAATTATCTCCCTGAGTCAGGGCTCAATTATCTCCCCAAGAAATCCCAGTATATTGGTTTCTCCTGAGAGAGCCCAGTCAGTATACAGATTCCTGTGTATAGATATCTTGTTTGAGGATTGTGTGGCCACTCTATGTTTCTTTTTTAATTCCCTTGCTGATGAAGTGTGGTAGCCACTCCCCACTCAATTTATCAGGCTGACCTCAGAATGCCTGTATGTGGGAGATTCTTAAAACATATTTTTACAATAGATCAGAGCACAGGTTATCAGTATGCCCCTCATCACAGAGCTATGCCTCACAGTCTCCTCCTCCAGGGTGTGTCCCGTTAAACATTGTAATACTTGCTCCCACAATGGCTCAGTAAGATTAAGCACTGAGCAGCTGAGTCATGACAGACCAGGAAGGTCCCAGGTTCCACTCCCCTTTGGTGCTGAGTTAGTTGATCCCACAGACAGGACCACACTAGGAGCTTTGCTTGGACTCAGCAACTATGGGGTAGGAAAGGGAGAGAAAATTCAGTTCGGGTCCCCAGCCCTGACTGCCCTACAGTTGCAGAACAAAGTTACAATTGTGCCTTTTCAGGAATTTTCAAATTAGCTTTGAAGTAAGACATTGTTTAGAGGTGGCATGGGGGAAGAGGTAGAAGTTCTGTACAACACGACTGCTTTCTGAATGCCTGCATTAAGTCACATCTACCTCAGTTGCCAATCACAATCTCAGTTCTTTACTCCTAGACAAAGACCTTTCCAGCTTCCACCTGACACAGGATTTTAATCAGCATCAAGAGTGTCCCCCATCAATGCCTCTCATCCTCTTTCCACTCCAAGTCTTTCCTCAAAGCTCGAGGACTAAACCATGCAACTGTTCCATTCACATTGATCATCCTACCTGGTTGTAGGAGTTCTGCTTGCCATTGGGTGCTGTGAACCTGCTGTGAGATGTGTACTGTGGGTAATCTGCCATTGGGTAGTACGACCCCCGAGAACCAAACAATTCGAACTGTCCGTAGCTTCTGCGACGACAGAAGTAAATTATCTGGAAAGGGGGGGTGAAATGAAGAATGGGTTAGCTCCACCAAACAAAACATCTACATTGCTCTAAAAGTCCCCTAGGAGTCAGTCCCATCAGAGAGCAGAGGCTAGATTCGAATGGTGTATTGCACCGAACAAGGATGTTGTAGTTTGAGAGAAATTGACAAATTCTCGTATATATAGTTTTCAAAAATCACATAAAAGAAGTTCTGAAATGTTGACACTACAGCTGAAAGAGAAAAGCGGTGTTCGGATTTCACAAGGTTTTCGCTCCTCAGGGATACCCATCACGTAACACAATCTGTTTGAACACAGGGCACAACTCTGGACAAGTTGTTTCTTTTTTAAAGAAAAGCCTGCAGAAGACTTTGCAGACAAATTATAGATGGAACTTGTCCCATCAGCCACACACCAGTCCTGTGGAAGCATCAAGTACAATGATCTGACCGACACACAAAACGTGCTCAGAATCTGCATGTTCTTGAATTTCAACTTGATTTGCCACATTCAGCTTTCATGCCTTTAAATATCAGACTGGATTTGTTCCTAATTCAATTTCCCTCTCCCTCCAGTGAGTAAGTCCAAACAAGGAGAGGCCGACCAAGGCCAGGCCATGTGTGGAGGTGGAGGGGTAATTAGAGGGCCACGCCACTTCGAGTCATTATTGCATACTCTTCAGGCAGCTGATGAATGACATAGAAACATAGAAAATGACATTGGCCTGACAGCAGATCCTGCTGGTACAGGGCCCCCATGAGAGAGATATGCAGGAGACAGTGGAAACCCTTTCTCATTAATCAGGGCTTTGCAATAAGGGAGGGGAGGGGCAAAGCTGAAAGAGAGGATAGCCAATGGGCACAGATATGCACTAAAACCATTGAAGACTTACAATGAAGAGGAAGATGATGATGATAATCAGGAGGATGATGCAGACAAGGACCAGAAGAGCAATGCCCCAGCCGGGTACAACAGGAGCCTGGGCCGCCGTGGTTGTTGTTGTTGTTGCAGTTGTAGTAGTCATACTGGCTACTTTTATCTCATTCACTAAACAAACAAATTAAAATAAATACAGAGCAAGTGTCTTTTCTCTCACATTTCTTTTCCATTTTACAGACCACAAAAATAAGAAATGGCCACTCAGCCATCCATGCCCCATTTCAGGGTCCCATATGGGGTTTCATCTTTTTCCTGCCACAGACCCGTGTCCCCTCTACTCCCTGCTAAATCAGAATTCAATCCAGTCTCTATTGAATGCTTCATTGCAGTCAGTCTGTTCCACAATTCAATACCTCTCAAATTGAAGAAATTTATGGCCTCTGGAATTTTATTTTTGTTCCGTACCTCATTGATCCCTTTCATATCACCTCCATCCCTCAGATTTCATTCCCTATTCACTGCTTCTCCTCATAACAAGTGACATGCTGTTCCACAGGTAATTACCATTGGAGTGCCAAGCTCAATTGACTATGCTTCATGTAGGAGCCTGGTCAGTGAAGCTTGCCGCCGGGTGAGCAGAAAGAGAAATTCACCTTGCTGCAACCTCACTTTTCAGCCAATCACGAAATAGCACCAGTCAATCCCCAACCTCGGAGTGAACCTTACTGTACCAGTGTTATTCCCATCTCTCTTACCAACCTTCCCCGACCTCGGAGTGAACCTTACTGTACCAGTGTTATTCCCATCTCTCTTACCAACCTTCCCCGACCTCGGAGTGAACCTTACTGTACCACTGTTATTCCCATCTCTCTTACCAACCTTCCCCGACCTCGGAGTGAACCTTACTGTACCACTGTTATTCCCATCTCTCTTACCAACCTTCCCCGACCTCGGAGTGAACCTTACTGTACCAGTGTTATTCCCATCTCTCTTACCAACCTTCCCCGACCTCGGAGTGAACCTTACTGTACCACTGTTATTCCCATCTCTCTTACCAACCTTCCCCGACCTCGGAGTGAACCTTACTGTACCAGTGTTATTCCCATCTCTCTTACCAACCTTCCCCAACCTCGGAGTGAACCTTACTGTACCAGTGTTATTCCCATCTCTCTTACCAACCTTCCCCGACCTCGGAGTGAACCTTACTGTACCAGTGTTATTCCCATCTCTCTTACCAACCTTCCCCGACCTAGGAGTGAACCTTACTGTACCAGTGTTATTCCCATCTCTCTTACCAACCTTCCCCGACCTCGGAGTGAATCTTACTGTACCAGTGTTATTCCCATCTCTTACCAACCTTCCCCGACCTCGGAGTGAACCTTACTGTACCAGTGTTATTCCCATCTCTCTTACCAACCTTCCCCGACCTCGGAGTGAACCTTACTGTACCAGTGTTATTCCCATCTCTCTTACCAACCTTCCCCGACCTCGGAGTGAGCCTTACTGTACCAGTGTTATTCCCATCTCTCTTACCAACCTTCCCCGACCTCAGAGTGAACCTTACTGTACCAGTGTTATTCCCATCTCTCTTACCAACCTTCCCCGACCTCGGAGTGAACCTTACTGTACCACTGTTATTCCCATCTCTCTTACCAACCTTCCTCAACCTCGGAGTGAGCCTTACTGTACCAGTGTTATTCCCATTTCTTGCACCAGCCTGGGCAAATAACACTACCTTGTATATCGGCGATCATTAGATTGTTGCTGGAGCTGTCCGTGAGACTCTTGTTAAACTGTTGCTCAACTGTTTTCTGGCTTACACTGGCCTCAGTTTTGAATGTAGCATTAGTTTCAGCGATGACTGACCCACTCCTTAAAAAAAAATAAAACAACCTGTCACAAACCGTTGAATACCAAACTCCACTTCAGAGCGGCATCAGCATTGGACACTTAGCCGTACAGACCAGAAAAGCTCCAACTTCGATTTCTGGTGTCTGCTGAGTTAGCTGATCTCTGTCAGGCAGCACTGGAAGCACAACAATTGACATCTTTAGGTGAGGCACATCCTTTTTAGCCAACAGCAGGAGGCCAGCGACTGCAGTGATAACCTAATCCCTTAATGAAAACTTTACATTGCCTCAGCAAATGTACCCAAGATTGAGGAGGCCCATATACCTTCTACAAAAATTCCAATCTGAAGACTTAAAACTCCAGATAGGGTGAAGTTCAATGATCCCACGCCTTAGAACCTGTTATCATCTTGGAAACAGAAGCAGGCACAGTACAGTTACACACAGAAGCACCTGCTTACCCCCAACCCCCACCCAACCCCAATTAACCTCCCTTCTGAAGGCATTGATTCTTGCTGTGGTAAATTTTCACCTGTGAGCCTACAGTGACTGTCGGCAGGATATTTGACCGTCTGTAGCATCTCAAGTGAGCCTAGCCCGATCATCCGATATCCAAAACAATTTCCAGCAGCAGTCACTGCATAACCATCAGGAAACAGGACCCTGCTTCCAGCTGCTATTTTGATTGCAGAAATCAAATTGGGCAGGGTGGGAATTCTTTGTGGTAGGGGGTCCCATGATGCTCTTATATTTGGAGGACCAAGAGCAGATCTTATGGGGACAAGAAAGATAGGTGCAACTCTACCTCATGCATTATGTATGTACTTGTTCTTACCCCAGAACCCTCATTTAGTGAACCAGGTAGTCCTTCCATAGGAGACTTGGTGTGATGCGACATAGCTACATCATCTCCTGGAGGTCGACAGCAGACACATTGTACCACAGGGACAGCTCTTCCTGTGCATGCGACATCTGCCCCATATGCTGCGCTACTGCAGCCCGGCAATATATGCCAAATCAATTGGTCTGCTGTTCAAACAAGTGACTGACACCTTGTGCACAAGAGACAACAAAGACATCACACTCCCTGTGGAAAGGATGCATCAGTTTGACACGGCACAGAATCTTTCCTGGGGTGGCAATGTTCCCAAGAGTGCAGAGCCATCATAGATGGCACCCATGTATGTACACTCCTGTCATCTGGGGAGGGTGCCCTGAGGTGCACATGGCATCCCTACTCACAGCAGTTCATCCACTTTGCCAGTCATCACGCATTGAGTCGGGTCCATTGGCTCCACATTCTGTTTCCTTTCCCTTGATTTTTGCCCGATCTGGCTCACTCCCTACTCCATTCTTAAAGGCCAACAAATACTTGAATTCCATTTTGAAAGATTATAAAAATTGAAACATCTACCCCATATGCAGCCACTTACCTCCAAGTGACCACATCCCTTTAAATTTGAGCTGGTAGCCAGATTTTCTGGATCATCCTTTAGGAGAACTCCCAGCGAAAGATTAAAGCTTTGCTGAGACTTAATGGTAATTATTCAAATTAGCTGACCCCACAAAATTGTCAATGCTGTCAGCTCAGTGCACTTTGATGTTCCTGGTACAGATTTTGCCAGGACCACAAAATTGAAGCTACAATGTTATTTTAATGATTTAATGCTGAAGAGGGCAGGACCTCTTCCCACACCTCGAGGTATCATAGAAAACGAATGGTTTACCTGAACTGCAGAACCTCTGAGCCCTCATACGATGTGCGGAGTGAGCATATAGAACAATTGTAAGCGTCGTCCAGCTGTAACAGAAATGTTACAAAATGATGTATCATTTAATTAAAAGAAAATAAAGTCCCCAACAATTCCATATAGCCTGTACTCGCCACCAATTGCCCCATACCCTTTTCCCACCATCACCAACCCCTCCCCATACTCTGCGCTCACCACCAACTATCCCAATTACCCTGCTCTCATCACCAACTGCCCCAGAATTCTGCTCCCAAAACCAATTGCCTCTCATATTCCAGTCTCGCCACCAACTGCTAACATACCCTGCTCACCACAAAAAAATTCCCATACCCTGCCCTTTTCAAAAGCCCCACACCATGTTCTTGCCACTAACTCTCCCAACCTATACCCCACTCTCAGAACCTGCAGCTAGGTACATCCATGATTCAGCCAGGAGGTGGACCAGGCACTGTGTGGGCTTATCTGGAACTGTTCTTATATTGACTCCACCCTCTGCTGGTAGTAAAGGGGACAAAACAGAAATGACATGAGGAGATGGAAAGGACTGAGATGCGGAGCAGGTGTGATTCCAGGATTTAGATTCCCCCACCGCTCACTAATTCCCACAATATTTCTCACAATTCACAAGCTTCTGCTGATTCTACAGTCGCTACAGGAATGGATACTCTTCCTTCTGTTTGTACACAGTAAAAATTTTGGGAAGCCAGGTATTGTTCTTGTGTCCATAGCCAAGTGATAAAGTCTGATGCTGGTCGTCATGGAGACACGCACAGCAACAGAGAGTTTGGGATCGAGCACAGATTGTGGATTGTGAACCAAGCACAGGGCACCTGTTCCGTGATCTGCTCAATTCAACACTTTTGACACCAGGCTTCAAATCCAGTCGGGATGAGTTTCCTTTGTCTTTTGGCTAAAAGGATCCGACATGAAATGAGTTTGGGAAACTTAGTTCCCAAAGGGCTTCAGCTCACCACACAAACTTGTCCACAATTTGCCACTTAAGACCATAAGAAATAGGAGGAGTAGGCCATACGGCCTCTTGAGCCTGCTCCACCATTCATTAAGATCATGGCTGATCTTTGACCTCAACTCCACTTTCTCGCCCGATCCCCTTAGAGTCCAAGAATCTATCGATCTCAGTCTTGAATATACTAAACTACTGAGCATCCACAACCCTCTGGAGTAGAGAATTCCAAATATTCATGACCCTCTGAGTGAAGAAATATCTCCTCATCTCAGTCCTAAATGTCCGACCCCTTATCCAGACTATGACCCCTAGTTCTGGACTCTCCAGCAAAGGGAAACATTCTCTCAGCATCTACCCGATCAAGCCCTCTTATTCTTCTGAACTCCAGAGAATATAGACCCATTCTACTCAATCTTTCCTCATAGGATAACCCTCTCATTCCAGGAATCAATCTAGTATTTCTTTCAGAGATACCACAAGAGCAGCTATTGTGGGAAACGGAGCTCAAAAGTTGTTTGAGTAATAATTTACCACCTCTGCTGCTACCAGAGAGAATTTGGGGAACTGTCTTGGTGTGTCTGGCTCAGTATTGCCCCCTGAGGGACAGGGACATTTACCCACAGAAGGGATTGGGGGGGGGGGGGGAAAGAGAACTGGAATGTGTAGCAAGGGTTAATTAGTTCATGCATTTTAAATGTTGCTGTTATTAGTCTTACCACTTTAATAACTTGATCACGCAAGCTCTTGAACTCTGCAGAGTTTCGATTCTCCAGACTGGAGATAAAAGTCTTGTTTAGAATTCTAAAAGTTACATTGAAGCTGGATGTTGGGGCTGTCGTGGCAGTGGATGTCATGCTGGTGGTCTTTGTGCTTGTAAGCACAGTGGAAACTGTGGCACTGTTCGGTTGCATGGTCCTCATGGACACATTACTGGTTGTGGTGCCAGAATCTGTATTGGCACTTGGAACGGTGTTGCTGAGCCGCTGAGTGGTTGAGGAGTCATTATTCAGAGCAGTGCTGGTTGGCAGTGGTACAGGACTCAGGCTGGTGGCATTGGCAAGTTCTTGTGTGGTTATCTGTGTCGTGACCGTGTTTGTGCTTATCAAGGTCACCGTTGCAGAAGCAGTGGAGTTTGTCAAAGGAGAAGGAGTTGAAATGACAGTCATGGCATTGGGGGATATCACGGTTGTATTGGTCGTATTGGAAGAAACTGTGGAACTCATCGGAGAAGAGGTTGTAGACTGACCAATCACGCCAGAACTAGTTGTCATGTTAATTGTGCTCATTGTTGTTAAGATTCCACTTGGTATTGCGGTTGCTGGCTGCAATGTGGTGGAGACATTAACCTGGGGTGTATTTGAAGTGATGTTATGAAGTTCAGTGGCCGTGATGTTCATTGGTGCAATTGAAGTGAAGTTTGAGTTTCCTAGAGTAGTAGAGAAGGTGCCCAGAGTGCCACTGGTTACATTCACAGAGATTGTAGAGGACAGATTTCCAGTAGAGTTCCCACCGGGGGTGACTGTCGTAGAGAACATTGTGGAGCCATTACTTGTTACAGCAGACCCCGTGACTAGTGGCGAGGTCTCTGGTTGCGAGGTCGCGTGCTCCGGCGGCGAGGTCGCGTGCTCCGGCGGCGAGGTCGCGTGCTCCGGCGGCGAGGTCGCGTGCTCTGGTGGTGAGGTCTCTGGTGTCGCGGTCGCGTGCTCTGGTGGTGAGGTCTCTGGTGTCGCGGTCGCGTGCTCTGGCGGCGAGGTCTCTAGTTGCACGGTCGCGTGCTCCGGCGGCGAGGTCTCTAGTTGCACGGTCGCGTGCTCCGGAGGCGAGGTCTCTCGTGTCGCGGTCGCGTGCTCCGGCGGCGAGGTCTCTCGTGTCGCGGTCGCATGCTCCGGCGGCGAGGTCTCTCGTGTCACGGTCGCGTGCTCCGGCGGCGAGGTCTCTGGTGTCGCGGTCGCGTGCTCCGGCGGCGAGGTCTCTCGTGTCGCGGTCGCGTGCTCCGGCGGCGAGGTCTCTCGTGTCGCGGTCGCGTGCTCCGGCGGCGAGGTCTCTCGTGTCGCGGTCGCGTGCTCCGGCGGTGAGGTCTCTGGTGTCATGGTTGCGTGCTCCGGCGGCGAGGTTGCGTGCTCCGGCGGCGAGGTCGTGTGCTCCGGCGGCGAGGTCTCTGGTGTCGTGGTTGCGTGCTCCGGCGGCGAGGTTGCGTGCTCCGGCGGCGAGGTTGCGTGCTCCGGCGGCGAGGTCGTGTGCTCCGGCGGCGAGGTCTCTGGTGTCGTGGTTGCGTGCTCCAGCGGCGAGGTTGCGTGCTCCAGCGGCGAGGTTGCGTGCTCCAGCGGCGAGGTTGCGTGCTCCAGCGGCGAGGTTGCGTGCTCCAGCGGCGAGGTCGCTAACGGTATTGCAGTAGTTGCATCAACTGTATTAAGAGATGTCATTAAGGAAAGAGCAGTGCTTGAAATAGGTAATGAAACATTTCCATCAGTGCTCACTATCGTATTTGCTGCCGCCACTGGAAAGACAAAAAGCACAAAGATAAATGTGAGATTGACTTGCAATGCAAGGGAAACCCGCGAGTAAACAATCTTCAACAAGGCAGGTTCTGGTCCGCATAAATCACCTGCTCCCTCAGTAGATACACAGCATCAGCTCTTCTGGCACTTGGGTAAAAGAAGCTGAATTAGCCCCTTGACCAGCTCTGTTGGTAAAACTCTGAATGTAACAGTCAACTGTGATGCCCCATACCATTAAATAGCATGCTGGCACTAACTGTCTAGGCTCACACATGAAGAATAGCCACACAAGTGAGGTACTGGAAGGGAGCAGCCCATTTGGACAGTACCCCAGCCTTCAGGAGAAGACAATGGACTCCAGTATATGGTGGGCTGAATCAGGGGAGGTACTGACTCTGTGCAGTACTAAGGGAGTGCTCAAAGGTTCAGTTCTTCAGATGACATGTTAAACCAAGGGCTCATCTGCCAATTCTATTGGTCCTGGTAGACATTAAAGATCTCATGGCACCAGTAAAGAAAAGTGGGGATTTGTCTTAGTCAAAATTTCTCCCTCAAATAATACAATCAAATTAGCTGGTCATTTATCTCATTATTGCTGGCCCAGACTGTCTTGTCATATTTGTGTGTGACACATCCTATCCTTCCCTCGTTTGTCACTAGCAGCACTTGCTTGCTCTCCAGATAAGGAGAGATGATCAACAGAGAGCCCACCTTCACCTACATCACATACAGAGGAAAGGGAGGAGGCTGAGAGGGTGCACAGCCATGCCTCTCAGTGTTTTTTTTGCTAATTTATTCAATTTTTTCTGAGATTTTATCACTGACCCGAGAAAGCCTATATTTGCTGTAAGTTGATTACGCTCGATTTATTGTACAAATTCAGGAGAAGACAATGGACTCCAGTATATGGTGGGCTGAATCAGGGGAGGTACTGACTCTGTGCAGTACTAAGGGAGTGCTCAAAGGTGAAGAAAATAAACCCCAAATTCAGTGGCTCCAATAAATATCTGAATCAGAATATTGAGGTAGATTCATGTCTGGACAGGAACTGGATTAAGTACACCAGTAGCAATTTGTGATCACCCCTCAGGAAGTGGTATGTTGGGGGGAGGGTGGGGAGTCATGCAGGTGGGGAAACTTGAACTATCCAGACAAGAACCAGTGAACATCAAAACTTTGGTTATATTGAAAAGGTAAAATGACATCAAATGTTCAGAGTGCCTTGTGTTTCACAGCCTGTGGTGCTCTGCTCCTTACCACAACAACACTCCCTGATTTAGACTCACTTCCTGATCCATTCCCATCTCTTGCAGCAAGATTACAATCTCTGCTTTGCGTAGGCACAGCCTAGGTCACCCGAGAATTTGCATGCAGCCTGCTGGTGATCAGATCCTGCTACTCTGATAAAAATAAATGTCACTTTACATCATGCCATCTCATTCAGAGGAAAAATAAACAAAAGTTGTGGATAAAAAAATACACCCAAGGAAACAAGATGTGCAGCCTCGTTTCAATCAGATCACAGAATACCCCAAAACCACCATCCTCTGACATCAATGTCTCCCACTGTCCTTGGAAATATCAGGCCACCGAGATCGCCCCCAGCCCAGGCACAGTTTAACAGGCATCCTCTGGAACCAAGGGCTAATTCTTGTGGATTAGCCTAGATGGGCGTTTACAGTAAGGGGCATTAACTCACACATGCATACATGCTCTTTCTAGCAAGGTCACTGAGCTCAGTTAAAGATTATCTACTGCCTCAGCTGAGATCCGGTAACAGCGCGGACCGGGAATTGAATCTGGAACTTTCTCAGTCTGTGATCCTCAGCTCCACACCAGGCAGTGCCTTTACCCACCGAGATCTATATTTATGAGCCCATTGACAGGAAGGCCAGCCCATGGAGTAACGTGAAGCCCATCTGGGGACTCAGACTGAAGGACACATGGTGGTGAGGGTGACCTTTAACTTCATGTTCCTTACATGGTTACCATGATTCCCACCACAACCTCCATTCCCCTCCCTGGCCACTGTCTCAGGCTGACCCAGACTTAACAACCTCAGCATTTTATTTGACCCTGAGCTGAGCTTCTGACCTCATATCCTCTTCATCACCAAGACCGCCTACTTTCACCACCATAATATTGCCCATCTCTGCCCCTGACTCAGCCCATCTGCTGCTGAAACCCTCATCCTTGCTTTTGTTACCTCCAGACTCGACTATTCCAATGCTCTCCTGGCTGGCCTTCCATCTTCCATAAGCTTCAGCTCATCCAAAACTCTGTTGCCGTATCCTAACTTGCACCCTGCCCCGTTTACCTATCATGCTGACCTACATTGGCTCCCGGTCCCCGAACACCTCGATTTTAATATTCTCATCCTCGTGTTCAAATCCCTCCATGACCTCGCCCCTCCCTAATTCTGTAACCTCCTCTAGCCCTACAACCCTCCAAAAACTCTGCGTTCCTCCAACCCTGGCCTCTTGTGCATCCCTCCACCCCGCCTTCCTTCACACACCGCCTTCAGTTGTCTAGGCCCTAAGCTCTGGAATCGCCTCCCTAAACCTCACCGCTCCTTTATGATGCTCCTTAAAACCTACCTCTTTGCTCAAACTTTAGGTCACCTGTCCCACTATCTCCTTCTTTGGCTCGGTGTCAATTTTTGGATGATTACGCTCCTGTGAAGCATCTTGGGATTTTTACTATGTTAGAGGCGCTATATAAATGCAAGTTATTGTGGTTCACGATTGGAATAAAAGATTGAAATCGGTTTGAACTATTGTATTAAGAGCTCCTTCCCCGTCACAGGGAGAATTTAACTTTTTCGTGCCTCCTTGATCAATTGTTTCTCTGTTGATGACACTGGGGCAATCCAAAGTCACCCTTATTGGTCAACTGAAAAGGGCATGCTTCAGAGGCTCTAGAAATCTGTTTCTATAGTAACACATGGACCAGGAGTGTATAAACATTACCAATAATTAGTCCCTGCTGGTCAGCCTGGTCCACTGGAACCCATCAGCTGAGCTCCGAGGAAAAACTGAAGAAGTAGAATCTGGAGAAAAACAAGCCTAGAGAAGGGCTGGAGAAACAGAAGAATTTTCGTTCGGGAGAGAGAGGCAACAACTATAATAATAACAGAAAGACCCCAAAAAAAAAGAACATTGAGCTCTAACCCTTGTGTCTCACTGCAAAAAATTCCTCAACCAGCTGGGTTCATAATCACACAACTCTCTTCAGAATCCAGTGTATTGGCAACGGGTAACGTGTTACGCTGTAACTTACAGTAGCAAAGCCTGGTGCCCTTGACATGTCGCAGCACTGTGGCGCTAACAGTGGTTCCCAGGTCGCTGTACTGGCAGACAACACCCTTTCAAAATCATCTGAAAATGACTTCTAAACGGAGTCGAGAGCTAAATGGTAAAAAAAACACTAGGCACTGTTGCCAAACTCAGACTTCAAATTTATTTAACAGACACTTCCCAAGACCTGGGTCCTGTCTCCCATTCATTTTAAAAACAGCAACTCTACCTACTGGAAAAATAATAAAAACAGGTTGTAACTGGGATGTGGTTTTAGCACTGAGTGCCCGGGGTCATTGAAGGGACGTTTGTTGGCGCCTGATGGGGAACATCGCCAGATTTTACCTGGTCCCTGAGCCAATGGGTCTCAACACAGAAAAATCACTCCAGAGACTCAATTAACATAAGAAATAGGAGCAGGAGTAGGCCAATCGGCCCCTCGAGCCTGCTCCGCCATTCAAGAAGATCATGGCTGATCTGATCCTAACCTCAAATCTAAAGAACACAAGAAGTAGGAGCAGGACCCGGCCACTCAGCCCCTGGGCCCACTCCGCCACCCACAGGGCCTTGACCGATCCGAACTCAGCCTCATGTCCAATTTCCTGCCCACTCCCCGTAACCCCTAATTCCCTTTACTTCTAGGAAACTGTCTATTTCTGTTTTAAATTTATTTAATGATGTAGCTTCCACAGCTTCCTGGGCAGCAAATTCCACAGACCTACTACCCTCTGAGTGAAGAAGTTTCTCCTCATCTCAGTTTTGAAAGAGCAGCCCCTTATTCTAAGATTATGCCCCCTAGTTCTAGTTTCACCCATCCTTGGGAACATCCTTACCGCATCCACCCGATCAAGACCCTTCACAATCTTGTATGTTTCAATAAGATCGCCTCTCATTCTTCTGAACTCCAATGAGTAGAGTCCCAATCTACTCAACCTCTCCTCATATGTCCGCCCCCTCATCCCCGGGATTAACCGAGTGAACCTTCTTTGCACTGCCTCGAGAGCAAGTATGTCTTTTCTTAAGTATGGACATCAAAACTGTATGCAGTATTCCAGGTGCGGTCTCACCAATACCTTATATAACTGCAGCAATACCTCCCTGTTTTTATATTCTATCCCCCTAGCAATAAAAGCCAACATTCCGTTGGCCTTCTTGATCACCTGCTGCACCTGCATACTAACTTTTTGATTTTCTTGCACTAGGACCCCCAGATCCCTTTGTACTGCAGTACTTTCCAGTTTCTCGCCATTAAGATAATAACTTGCTCTCTGATTTTTCCTGCCAAAGTGCATAACCTCACATTTTCCAATATTGTATTGCATCTGCCAAATCTCCGCCCACCCACCCAGCCTGTCTATATCCCCTTGTAGGTTTTTTATGTCCTCCTCACTCTCTATTTTCCCTCCCATCTTTGTATCATCTGCAAACTTTGATATGTTACACTCGGTCCCCTCCTCCAAATCGTTAATATAGATTGTAAAGAGTTGGGGACCCAGCACCGACCCCTGCGGAACACCACTGGCTACTGGTTGCCAGTCCGAGAATGAACCATTTATCCCAACTCTCTGCTTCCTGTTAGATAACCAATCCTCCACCCATGCCAGAATATTACCCCCAATCCAGTGATTCTTTATCTTGAGCAATAATCTTTTATGTGGCACCTTGTCGAATGCCTTCTGGAAGTCTAAATACACTATGTCCACTGGTTCCCCTTTATCCACCCTGTACGTTATGTCCTCAAAGAACTCAAGCAAATTTGTCAGACATGACTTCCCCTTCATAAAGCCATAATTGCTGACATTCCGACGGCTGGAAACGATCGGACACAGTTTGGTGAGTGAACACGAGGGCACTGTGCTGGTTAATGACTGACCAGACTGCTGGTTAATGACTGACCAGACTGACTTGGAAATATATCGCCGTTCCTTCATCGTCGCTGGGTCAAAATCCTGGAACTCCCTTCCTAACAGCACTGTGGGAGAACCTTCACCACACGGACTGCAGCGGTTCAAGAAGGCGGCTCACCACCACCTTCTCAAGGGCAATTAGGGAATGGGCAATAAATGCTGGCCTCGCCAGCGACGCCCACATCCCATGAACAAAAAAAAGAGAGCAGGTTGGGGTAAAGAAATGTGAAATTGCCATTAACAAGGCTGGCCCGTGAGGTCACTGCCATCTGCTGACTCAAGGTCATTGCCCAGACCCCACATCGGCATTTCTCAAACTTGATACGATATTAAAGGGGCGGGATCTTTTATGCAGTCATTTCAGCTTGGTTTAAATAAAACTTTGGAGATGAAGGTTTTGGAGCAGATGAGACCACCTCCAGTGACACTGACCCTTTACAACTTGCTGAGCTTTGGTTAGAATTCATCATGGGAGGGGGAGAGTGTTAAGTATCGAATTCAGACACAGATCTCTGGGCTGCAATCGAACAATAAGAGAAGTTTATTTACTGCTGCCATTTTTTCGGACAGCAGTTGCTGGTAATGGTTCTGTTGTTGCCATTTACAGCTCCTTTAGACTCATCTTTTGTTTCTTTACTTATCCCATTATCACCCTATTTGCCTTGCACCATCATCCCTTTTGTTATTTAATCACTGCTGCCCTCCACCTTACCACCTTATGTTCTTTCCTCCCCTCCTTCCCCACCCCTTCCCCTTGCTCTGTACTTGCTTAAAAACTGTTAAATCTTTACTTCCAATTCTGTCTTGAAACGTTAACTCTGATTCTCGCTCCACCGATGCTGCCTGACCTGCTGAGGATTTCCAGCATTTTCTGTTTTTAATCTCAGATTTCCAGCATCTGCAGTATTTTGCTTTTAAGTAAGAGAAGTTTCAAGTTTGAATTAACCCCCAACCACATTGACATTCATTTGTGGGATCCTGTTGTGCACACATTGGCTGCCACATTTGCATAACCTAACGGTGAGGACAAGTACTTTGGGACGTCCTGGGTGCTATATAAATACAATTTGCAGCCCACAATTGCTGTTAGTTGGGATTGCACAAGACCAAGTGTAGTCTTCAGGCGAAGTTAGAGGGCAAAGGGTAACTGGACCACGGCATACAGACGTAATTCAACCCCATATTTTAGTCACACATTTCTGTCCTTGTTTTTATATAATAATTTAACTATAAATAATAGAAAATCAAATAGCAGAAATTACAATTTGGGAAGCAAAAAAAGTTAACTGTGTTGATTCTATTAAAAAGCATTTGGACAGTTACATGGGTAAGATGGGTATAGAGGGATATGGGCCAAGTGCAGGCAATTGGGACTAGCTTAGTGGTATAAACTGGGCGACACGGACATGTTGGGCCGAAGGGCCTGTTTCCATGTTGTAACTTCTATGATTCTAAGTCTCTCAACAGTTCTGAGGAAATATCTTCGCCCTGAAACGTTAACTCTGTTTCTTCCTCCACAGATACTGTCTCACTTGCTGGGCTTCTCCAGCAGGGGCTGAGGAGCTGGGAGGTGCAAAACTGAGGCACCACCACTGGCCTGAGGGTGTATTTACAGCGTGAGGTGTTTACATAGGTGGTTTCCATTATAAATTTGGACATGGGAAATTATAATTGAAAAATGTGACAACCAGAAGTACGGTTTTGTGGACAGAAAGTGCGCGCAAACGCGAGACCTTTAATTTATTATAGATGGTTGATGCAATGATGACATCGCACTTCTATTTTTGCAAACACCTGAACACTAAACCAAGCTGCCACAATCAGCATCACACACAGCTGAGGTCACGCACTTTGACTTTCATTGGCGTATAATTTTAAATTTGCTACACCCCAAACTTCAGAGTTTCTTTAAAATCGCATGTGGTCAAAGATGGATTAATGTCTCTGCATGTCTGTCTCTCCAATACAATTAATTGTACAAGAGATGTTTGAGGGATCGGATGAAGGCATTATGTAAAATACAGGCTTTTTTCCTCACCGTCTTGACAATTTTGAGGTTTTTTTTATGATAACCTGTTAAAAGGCACAGTGTCGAGATGAAGAGTCTTGTTCAACGCTTTTATAAATATGTAAACAATTTTACAACACCAAGTTATAGTCCAGCAATTTTATTTTAAATTTGGAGGCGGGAGGGTGCTGTGGTCAACAATGCCAGTGACCCGGACATTTCTTCTAGGCCCCCAGTGAAGGCACACGGTGAATAGCTGATGGTTGTGTGCGGGCACAGGGCACCAATCTCAATCACTGTCGTTTCCACATGGGTATGAAACCCCCGATCTAACTGCGGAAAGACAGTCTGCGACAGAGCTGGGTTGTTATAAAGGTCATTTAAACGGACTGTATTTCACCCACAACTGCTTGCTCAATCTCTCTGTAAATTGTCCAAACACCCAGTCATGATGAGCAGGCAGTGTGCAATGGCATGAAAGTGCAATACGTCTGTTCTTCCCTCTCTCTCTGCACTGCCTTATTCATATCTGATCACACTGTCTCAACCAGTCACTGAGCAACATCTCCACGCGTAGGTGGTTCCTGCACAAACTATTCAATGGACAGCAAGTCTGAACTGAGGAACACTGCATGAGGGACTGGGGAATGACAGTCAATAACTTTTAAAATGCTCCCATGACAGTTCAGTGTCCAAGTGCTCCATCCACTGTGGTACTGAGCCACACAGGCAAAATAAAGTCCCGAGTTCAATACCCATTCTGTGCTGGGCAGCAGCCAAGCACTCCAATTGGACTCAGTGTCCCCAGGTTAGGAAGGGGAAAAAGTAATCAGTCGATTTTTACATCTGATTACCATTCACTGGCCCCTGCAGAATGTGTGCGTGCAGACTGGACCAGGCTCGGCTGCGATGTTCCTCATAGCGGAGTAGCCTACAGTCACTGTTCATCCTCTCATGTGAAAAATAATAACTTGGTCCAGGCACCAGCGCCTGTGCCATGTAACAACAATCTTATTCTTAGCCTTCAGGCGACGAGGGAAGAAAATCAAAGTGGGGGATGGCGAATAAACAAACTACAACGGTGAAATTCAGCACAAGTACAAACTACGTGAAACAAGTCAGTCAGTACAATCCCAAACACTGGGAATTTGCTTAAAGCACAGTTACTACACTGTACACAATTGCAAATTGGATTGTTAGTAACAAAGCCTCCATTTGCACCACACCCGTAGCAAGCACTCGCACTGCAACTGAACAGAGTACTGACTCAAACGATGCAATGTCATGGGGGCATGAAATGCTTCGGACAAACAGGCTGCATTCCTAATGACTAACACCCACATCAACTAATCCCCATGGTTAATGATTAAACACCAAATAACAGATACCCGGGAGTGAGTTACAGACTGGAATCTAATCGAGGGGTTCGGGGGGTTTATATATAGAATAACAGATACCCGGGAGTGAGTTACAGACTGGAATCTAATCGAGGGGTTCGGGGGGTTTATATATAGAATAACAGATACCCGGGAGTGAGTTACAGACTGGAATCTAATCGAGGGGTTCGGGGGGTTTATATATAGAATAACAGATACCCGGGAGTGAGTTACAGACTGGAATCTAATCGAGGGGTTCGGGGGGGTTTATATATAGAATAACAGATACCCGGGAGTGAGTTACAGGCTGGAATCTAATCGAGGGGTTCGGGGGGTTTATATATAGAATAACAGATACCCGGGAGTGAGTTACAGGCTGGAATCTAATCGAGGGGTTCGGGGGGTTTATATATAGAATAACAGATACCAGGGAGTGAGTTACAGGCTGGAATCTAATCGAGGGGTTCGGGGGGTTTATATATAGAATAACAGATACCCGGGAGTGAGTTACAGGCTGGAATCTAATCGAGGGGTTCGGGGGGTTTATATATAGAATAACAGATACCCGGGAGTGAGTTACAGACTGGAATCTAATCGAGGGGTTCGGGGGGTTTATATATAGAATAACAGATACCCGGGAGTGAGTTACAGGCTGGAATCTAATCGAGGGGTTCGGGGGGTTTATATATAGAATAACAGATACCCGGGAGTGAGTTACAGACTGGAATCTAATCGAGGGGTTCGGGGGGGGTTTATATATGGAATAACAGATACCCGGGAGTGAGTTACAGGCTGGAATCTAATCGAGGGGTTCGGGGGGTTTATATATAGAATAACAGATACCCGGAGTGAGTTACAGGCTGGAATCTAATCGAGGGGTTCGGGGGGTTTATATATAGAATAACAGATACCTGGGAGTGAGTTACAAACTGGAATTTATAAATATACCCACTGGTCCGTTGCTTACGTATGGATGATTCCCATCAGTGTAAACTCTGTCACCCCAATCAATGTTTTCTTGGTTTACAGATTGTGACCCAATTTAGTTTGTAGCTGATTATTGACACATCAAAATATAAACAACGTGCTCCTCTGAAGATCTCCCTCCTCCGCAATGGAACATTTCCATTTCCCACACCTGTGGTCCCTCCCAGTGATAGAAACTTTGTGTTGCTGACTTGTAGCATTAGGAAGTGGAGAGAGTGCCGTAGCCTTATTTACATTAGGACCCCAACAGCCACAGTCAGAGTCTATCATCCATCCTTCAATCCCAGAAGGTTAAAAATCCAGCCCGGCACACTGCACACCTCAGCTCGCCATTCCGCAGATGAAATTATGTTAATTGTCCAGGAAAGGCAGTGTTTGAAGACAGCAGTTTAAGACTGAGTTTTTATACATAGCAATGGGTTGTATAAATTACTAAGATGCAAACCTCATTGAGAACTGGTTGTATATTATTAGTATTCTATCTTTCAGGGTACAGCAAGCTCCCGGCCACCTGGGCTGAGGGATAGTGTACAGGACAATAGCACAGGAGGGAAACATAACTTTATACAGTCTCATCGTATACTTAAAAACTTCTCAGCCAGCTCCATTTTAGCCTGTAGAAAGACCAACAGACCTCACCCCCACGCCAGGACCATTTAAAAATTGACAAATAATTAATTAAAAAAACTACAAACCCGAAATAGGAAATGCTGGAATACACATGGGGCCTTTCGGTCTGTACAGAATGTTCCTCACAGGAGCGTAAATCAGTCAAAATTTGACACCGAGCCCATAAGGAGATATTAGGACAGGTGACCAAAAGCTCGGTCAAAGAGGGAGGTTTTAAGGAGCGTCTTAAAGGAGGTGGAGATATTTTTGGAGAGAATTCCAGACCTTATAGAGTCTAGACAACTGAAGGCACCGCCGCCAATGGTGGAGGGAAGGAAGTCGGGAATGCGCGAGGCGCCAGAATTGGAGGAAGACAGAGATCTCAGAAGGTTGTAGGGCTGGAGGAGGTTACAGAGATAGAGAGAACACTCGGGGAATCTTGAAGGGGAGAAATTTGCAGGGCTTTGTGGAAAGAGCAGAGGTGTGGGACTAATTAGATATCTTTTTCAAAGAGCTGGCACAGGCATCGTGGGCCGAATGGCCTCCTGTGCTGCATCATTCTATGATTCCATCTTCTGTCCTTTTCCCTACAGGTGTGAAACATTTTCAGCCTTTTCTGTTTCTGAGTTAACTTCCTCCTGTTCGCTAACAGCTCGATACTGGTTACATGCCGTGTGCTGGCTGGTATCCGGGAGTATTGACTGGAGGATATTAATAGTCAATAGGCGGGGAGGAGGGGGGGGAGTTGAGCCCTTGTGTGAACACAGGGAGCAGTGTCGGGTGTCACACAGCAACAAAACCCTGAGAACAGCCTCCGAACGGGCGCAATCAGAGACCAATATTAATTCGAGTGATGCGGAACAAAGTGTGTCTGAGGGAGAGATTCTCCGTCCATCTCACTGAGGAACTAGTTCTCTTTTCCGAACACTTCCAGGGAAAGGTTTACAACCGAGGACAACCCCCACCTTGCACTATAACAGCACCCACCCCCACACAAGACAAAACTCTTTCTGGGACAGGGGGAGCAACCGCTAACGGCAGGGGGACCCTAGCGTGGATCAGGCAGGGGGGACCCTAGCGTGGATCAGGCAGGGGGGACCCTAGGGTGGATCAGGCAGGGGGGCCCCTAGCGTGGATCAGGCAGGGGGGACCCTAGCGTGGATCAGGCAGGGGGACCCTAGGGTGGATCAGGCAGGGGGGCCCCAGGGTGGATCAGGCAGGGGGGACCCTAGGGTGGATCAGGCAGGGGGACCCTAGGGTGGATCAGGCAGGGGGGCCCCTAGCGTGGATCAGGCAGGGGGGCCCCAGGGTGGATCAGGCAGGGGGACCCTAGCGTGGATCAGGCAGGGGGGACCCTAGCGTGGATCAGGCAGGGGGGACCCTAGGGTGGATCAGGCAGGGGGACCCTAGGGTGGATCAGGCAGGGGGGCCCCAGGGTGGATCAGGCAGGGGGGACCCTAGGGTGGATCAGGCAGGGGGACCCTAGGGTGGATCAGGCAGGGGGACCCTAGGGTGGATCAGGCAGGGGGACCCTAGCGTGGATCAGGCAGGGGGGACCCTAGGGTGGATCAGGCAGGGGGACCCTAGGGTGGATCAGGCAGGGGGGACCCTAGGGTGGATCAGGCAGGGGGGACCCTAGGGTGGATCAGGCAGGGGGACCCAGGGTGGATCAGGCAGGGGGACCCTAGGGTGGATCAGGCAGGGGGACCCTAGCGTGGATCAGGCAGGGGGGACCCTAGGGTGGATCAGGCAGGGGGACCCTAGGGTGGATCAGGCAGGGGGGACCCTAGCGTGGATCAGGCAGGGGGCCCCAGGGTGGATCAGGCAGGGGGGACCCTAGCGTGGATCAGGCAGGGGGACCCTAGCGTGGATCAGGCAGGGGGGCCAGCGAGGGCAATGGGCTAAGAACTGAATCTAATTCCTGCAGGAAACACAAAACCCCTTAAACCATTTCCCACAGCCCCCGCCCCGCACAACAAACCCCTTTACCGCCCAGTTCAGCCGCAGTTAAACATTTCCAACAGTCTTGTTTATTTTGTTCACTCACACTCTCAATGATAGCCGCAGAAATGTGAGCGGCACAAGGAGCGGGAAGCCGGAACCTTAACGCAGATTTGTCCGAAGCGAAGTCAGACAGAAGCATTCACCGAAACATTAAATGCAGAGACTAACAGAGAGGGAGCGCCTCTCGGCCGAGGGGATCTCAGGAGCCTCTGCCCGCCGCCCTCTAGCTCACATGTCCACTCCACTGTCCCTTTTTGTTTCCCCACTTTGTTCTGCTTCTGTTCCTTAATGTCCACGTTAACATTAAACTGCTTTCACATTTTTACTGAACTGTTCCAGGGACATACTTTTAGCCGGCAGGTGCGGTCCCCCCACCCCGGGGAAATCACACACCTTCCCCCCAGAAGGGGTGAAGCCGCCCCCCGGGCACACACCGATCCTCGGCACAGTCTCACCCCTGCCGTTATCTCAGCAGTTTGATTTAAAACTCACCTGCTCCAAGGCAGATTCTCAACAACAGCAGAGCGGAGAAGTGGCGTCTCGGGTCCATTGCAGAACAATCCGGGGGGAAAAAAGGCGATTAAAATCGATTTAAGTGAACAAAAGACCGACCAACGCTCACAGAAGAGCTCCCGGAGAGACTGAGGAGAGTGCGCCACAAACAGGTACCTGTACACCTGCAATAAACCCCGCCCAGCTTAATTGAAACACACCCTGATCACACCTAGAATATACCCACCCACACCTGGAACAGACCCTGCCCAAACTGGTATATACCCACCAACATCTGGAATAGTGGGTGGGTGTTCTTCCCGTTCGGAGCAAAGGTCTACGCCCTGAAAAGTTAACTCTCTTTCTTTCTCCACAGATGCTGCCTCACTTGCTGGGCTTTTCCAGCATTTTCTGTTTCTATTTAACATCAGGAATAGACCCGTCAACACCAGGAACAGACCCACTCCTGGAACAGACCCACATCTGGAACAGACCCACACCAGGAACAGACCCACATCTGGAACAGGCCCACTCCTGGAACAGACCCACATCTGCAACAGACCCACTCCTGGAACAGACCCACATCTGGAACAGACCCACACCAGGAACAGACCCACATCTGCAACAGACCCACTCCTGGATCAGACCCACATCTGGAACAGACCCACCCCTGGAACAGACCCACATCTGGAACAGACCCAACCAGGAACAGAACCACTCCTGGAACAGACCCACACCTGGAACAGACCTACTCCTGGAACAGACCCACATCTAGAACAGACCCACTCCTGGAACAGACCCACATCTGGAACAGACCCACACCAGGAACAGACCCACACCTGGAACAGACCCACACCTGGAACAGACCCTTTTCTGGAACAGACCCACACCTGGAACAGACCCACACCTGGAACAGACTCACTTCTGGAACAGACTCACACCTGAAACAGACTCACATCTGGAACAGACTCACACCTGGAACAGACCTACTCCTGGAACAGACTCTTATCTGGAACAGACCCACACCTGGAACAGACTCACTTCTGGAACAGACTCACACCTGAAACAGACCCACACCTGGAACAGACCCACATCTGGAACAGACTCACACCTGGAACAGACTCACATCTGGTACAGACCCACACCTGGAACAGATTCACATCTGGAACAGACTCACAACTGGAACAGCCTAACATCTGGAACAGACTCACATCTGGAATAGACCCACACCTGGAACAGACCCACATCTGAACACACCCACATCTGGAATAGATCCACATCTGAACAGACCCGCATCAGAACAGACCTAGACCTGGAACAGAACCACACGTGTAACAGACCCACATCTGAACAGAACCACACCTGGAACAGAACCACACCTGGAACAGAACCACATCTGAACAGACCCACACCTGGAACAGACCCACAGCTGGAACGGACTCACATCTGAATTGTGGTACATCTGGAATAGACACACACCTGGGGCCTTTTTTACGTTAAAGGCACTATCTAAATGGAAGTTGTTGTAGTGTGCTACTATGGACGCTGTGATGCTAAGGCTTATCTAACGCCCGAGTACATAGCTCACAAAACACAATAAAGCAGGGAACCAGCAAGAAGGAGGAGCTTGGAGGTGAAATTGAACTTGGACAGGGACACAAAATAACAACAATTCCCATTTATACACAGCCTTTAACGTAGTAAAACGTCCCAAGGTGCTTCACAGGAGTGATTATCAAACAAAATTTGACACCGAGCCACATAAGGAGATATTAGGACAGGTGACCAAAAGCTTGGTCAAAGAGGTAGGTTTTAAGGAGCGTCTTAAAGGAGGAGAGAGGTTGAGAGGTGGGGAGGCGAGGGACAAATCACATCTGTCACTGTTACAGACTCCAACCGGCATTCACTTCCATCGATTTCAGTAGATCTGACCATCAGGCGTGTGGTACAACAGGCAGCAAAAACCACTCCGCCTGTTTTGTGCCCCCGGCCATGTCAAATTTATATTGCACCATTCACATCCTCAGGACTTCCCAAAGCACTTTACAGCCAGTGAATTACTTTTGAAGGGTAGTCCCTGTCATATTGTGGGTCAATGTGGCAGCCTAGATCCTCCAAACAGCAATGCAATGAATGACTGGGGAATCTGCTTTTGGTGATATTGGTTGAGAGGTGAATGTTGGACACAATGCCAGGCGAACTCCCTGCTCTTTTTGAATAATGCCACGAGATCTTTTACATCCACATGATGGGTGTCTGTTTACCATCTCATCCAAAAGACAGCACCTCTGACAATGTAGCAGTCCCCCAGCACTGGAGTGACAGATTATGTGCCCAAGTCCTTGGTTTGCACCGACAACCTTCTCACTTAGAGGTAAGAGTGTTATGTGAGCCAAGTGCAGTTAATTGAGCGAGAAATAGCACTTCATTTAGTGGAGCCCACATACTTACAGAGTTTGGTTCTTCATATCAGAAGGCTTCTTCACCAAACCCGCGACCTCCACCACCTAGAAGGTCAAGGGCAGCAAGTGCATGAGAACAACATCACCTCCAAGTTCCCCTGCAAGTCACACACCATCCCAACCTGGACATACGTCATTGTTCCTTCATCGTCACTGAGTCAAAATCCTGGAACTCCCTACCTAACAACATTGTGGGAGCACCTTCACCATACGTACTGCAGCAGTTTCAAGAAGAAGGCCATCTTCTCAAAGGGCAACTAGGGATGGGCAATAAATGCCAGCCTTGCCAGTGATGCCCACATCCTGAGAATGAATGAAGAAAAACAGGAGCAAGAACCCAATGAAGTGTAAAAACTCCTCTAGTTGGCATCTTGGGGCACTCATTGTCCAGGTGAGTACAGAACAAAGGCAAATGCCCTGTTTAATCCCACCAATTCAATATAGAACACACTGTACAGTAACATCTGTTCACAGTGTTGGATACAGGTAGCTCAATACCTGAATATTTAAACACAGCTGTATCAATCTGATTCAAAGCTGTATCACATTTATTCATTTTATAATGAATGCTTCCCCTTTCATCAAATACACAGTTAACAGGAAAACTGGGCTCCCTGATTAATTGGGGCAGATGCAGTTCCCAGATTTGATCCCTGATTTGTGCTGAGTTAGTTAATCCCAGCCAGGGCGAGGATGGGGCTCTACAAATGGGCCAACAGGAGTGGAGGAGAGAAGGAGCACAGATACTTTCACTGGCCTGGAGGATGGGAGCTGGAAGATTAAGACGTCACACACCAGGGCGATGAGCTGAACCATATCCTAATGTCCCCAGCGTCTACACACATCCCATTTCCAGCAGGGGTCCTTGGACCAGGAGCGGCGAACCCTGGCTAATTTTCTCCTCCCTAGCCCAGGTTTGCAGAGGCCATTCGCAATTCCAACTGCTGCCCAGCCGAGATCAGCTAACTGAGCAGAGATTGCACAGCGGACATGGGATCTATCAGGTAAGTATGACCAGACTACATAAATCCACTGAGATACTGGGGAGCTTGCGTTACTGATTTTATAACATGATTCTGACGCTTTCAATAGGAAAGGGCAAGGAGTTGTTTGTGGTACGTTTTGTTTCTTGGTGAATAATTCAGAAACAATCTGTTTTCAGTGTTTTGTTCTTGCAGAGTGGAACAGCTAGAGCTCCAACATCAAAGGAAGTGTCAACAGATCCGGTTGCTTGAGACTGGGCCATCGGCCAGCACCAATCTCCTCCCCCCTCCACACCACACTCAGCAGGAATCGTCCCCTCTGTATACTACCACCATGGGGCCTGGAGGCTAAAAACACCTCACTCTACAATCACACGAGAGTCGCTGTGCTGGGAAAGCTTGTGAACTGCACCCTGGGAATATTCAGCAATATTGTGACTATTTACTTAGGAACAAGAGCTGGTCATTTGGCCCAGGATCTTGCTCTGCTGTTTTATTGGCCAAGGTAGAGCTGTCTCTTCAAATCCAATTCTCCACTGCACTGAGATTCCGTTCCGGTGCCTCAGCACTGCCAGTGCATCTAGCCTGGTGTATTCCACACTGCCAGCACACTACACGGTGCTCCTGGACTCCCACTGCAATCTGCATCATCTTCTGGGGCTGTGGAGGATGGGGATCTCCCAGGCGGGAGCAGAAATGCACAGGTACCAGCTTCTTATAGGGGCACCGGCACTTCCTCTTGGCGGTAAAGTTTATGCCGTGTTTTGTGCTGCGGTGTGACAGCAGACGGCTGTTGTCCAGGAGGCAAAGTATCTGGAATGGTGGCATTCAGCAGTAAAACTGAAACCAAGCGAAGGGGAACAAATAAACATCTAATCCAACCTGGCTGGTTTACCATTATAGACTCTTCCCTCACATAGGATAATCCAGAAGGAGGGGACAGAATCTTTCAATTTGAGTTAAGCCGATTAAAAGCAAATCCAGAAAAAGCTTCTTCATGCTAATCCAAAATCGAGGACTCACCTCACCCAAAGATCGGGGCATACAGTTTACAACCACTTCTGGTTGCTGTGGACCTGTGGGATTGGGCTTGGCTCCAACTTTTAAACACACTGGCCTCATGCCAAGGGCACAACACATCAGAATTCCCAGGCACATGCACATGCAAGCACATGTCCCCAGTAAAGCACAAGCCTCCTGTGCCCCCTCCCCTGTACACCTCCATCAGAAAAGCCGGGTCAGCACAAAGCTGTGTGACGAATGGCTGCATCACAGGTAGACAGGAATGGAGTTTTATGCCATAATATCCTGACTTCATGCCTAAATGTCTTCCTTCCTTCTGGGACTGGGTGTTTCATATTCTCACAATCCTTCACATGAAGAAGTTTTTTCTGGATTTGCTTTTAATCGGCTTAACTCAAATTGAAAGATTCTGTCCCCTTCTGGATTATCCTATGAGAGCGAAGAGTCTACAATGGTAAACCAGCCAGGTGCAGATCACTGGACCTGGACACCCAAAAGATCCAAGATGCGACACAATACCAGCTGGCCTGTATGATCTCTTGCACCATGCTGAAGGCAGATGTCTAACATACCTGAGGGAAGTTGGGATGAAAGCTGCCAGTTTTGGGAACACACACTCGAATACCTAGGTTCCCACCATGATGTGCTGCCACTGCCTCTTTAGTTCCAATCATGGAGTCTCTGTTTGGTGAGGTGTGTCCAGGCTGTGGTCAGGAAGATGGTAACAATGCCTGCCACTATCTTACAGTGAGTTGTGCTGCTCACCATGCCACTCATAAGCAGTTCCTACTCCTGCCTCCTAGCAAGGCCTTAAAGCCACGCCTGTCAATTATCTAAGAACCAACTAGTGACTGTCTTTCTTCAGGGGAGAGAAAGATGGGGATTCTTCCGGGTTAAAGTGACTTGGCAGTGAAGCTGGGACCAAGTAAACCATCTGTGGCAGACTCAGTAATCCAGAAACTGACCATGCACAGTATCTGATGGAGTTAGACCTGTACTCGGACTGGGATTCGACCCATTCAGCCCAGGTAATACTTCAGGCCAATGCCCAAACAGATAGGACTAGAATGGTACTGGCTGGACATGCAATAGGAAGCTGACTAATGTTCAGTGCTGGAACACCAATGGGATTTGGCTGGTAAAACCATGAACACCTTGTGCCTGATTTTGCTGAAAGGGACTTTCACCCCAGCACTGAAGAGTAAATTCTCCCCCCAAAAGAGTCTGCTTCTCTCTCTCAACAGGTTTCTCCCTCTTTTCCTGAAGGTGCTAAGTCTGGGTGGGGTGAGGTTCCATGGGGACTCACAATGTGGGACAATGTGTCACGCCACCACACGCTGTTGCTCAGAGTATGACCTTTCAAAAATGAAGTCACATTTGGACCTGGAGCTGAGCAGGTCTCGGGGAATGTGCTTATGGCTCCCCCAAGTGGTAATATTAAAAGCTACAATACACAGGCTCGGGCAAAGGACCAGCATTTCAGGTCAGTTTGATTATGTTTCACCCATTTTCTACTCCCCTCTGCTGAAGGCACTGGCTCTCTCTGTCTCTCACTGGAATAGGATTCATCTGCTCATCCTCAGGTACCCCCCCCCCCAAGTGACCATTCTTCATGTGTGAGCCCATACAGTGGTTGTCAGCCCAATCCTGTCCTCAGCCTCTAGTAGGGGTCACTGGATAGAGGTCAGGAGCAGGTTTCGCCCCTCCTTAGCCCTAGGCTACTGAGGCCAAGTATAGAGCCTCAACCACTGCCTGGGACCTGAGAGCCTCTGAGTCACCTCCTAGTGCTCTGAGCCACTGGAGGAGAACGTTTATTTGGACTGGATGGTTTGTTGTGGATTTTCTTTGGTTCATGTTTCAGTGGGTTGTCTTCCAGGAGAAGGGGAGGGAGAGGGAACAGGAGAGGGGGAGAGGGAGCGGGAGAGGGGGAGGGGGGAGGGAGAGAGAGGGGGAGGGAGAGGGAGAAGGAGAGGGAGCAGGAGAGGGGGAGAAGGAGCGGGAGAAGGAGAGGGAGAGAGGGGGAGGGAGAGGGAGAAGGAGAGGGAGCAGGAGAGGGGGAGAAGGAGCGGGAGAAGGAGAGGGAGAGAGGGGGAGGGAGTGGGAGAAGGGTAGGGAGAGAGAGGGAGGGAGCGGGAGAAGGGGAGGGGGTTGGAACGGGAGAAGGGGAGGGTGTGGAAGAGGGAGGGGGAGGGAGTGGGAGAGGGAGAAGGGGAGGGAGCGGGAGTGGGGGAGAGAGAGGAGGAGCGAGTGGGAGAGAGAGAGGGGGAGGGAGCGGAGTGGGGGAGAGAGAGGAGGAGCGAGTGGGAGAGAGAGAGAGGGGGAGGGAGTGGAGTGGGGGAGGGAGAGGAGGAGCGAGTGGGAGAGAGAGAGAGGGGGAGGGAGTGGGAGAGAGAGAGGGAGGGAGGGAGCGGGAGAAGGGGAGGGTGTGGAAGAGGGAGGGGGAGGGAGAGGGAGAGAGGGGGAGGGAGCGGGAGAAGGGGAGGGTGTGGAAGAGGGAGGGGGAGGGAGTGGGAGAGGGAGAGAGGGGGAGGGAGCGGGAGAAGGGGAGGGAGAGGGGGTTGGAACGGGAGAAGGGGAGGGTGTGGAAGAGGGAGGGGGAGGGAGTGGGAGAAGGAGAAGGGGAGGGAGTGGGGGAGGGAGAGGAGGAGCGAGTGGGAGAGAGAGAGAGGGGGAGGGAACAGGAGAGGGGGAGAGGGAGCGGGAGAGGGGGAGGGGGGAGGGAGAGAGAGGGGGAGGGAGAGGGAGAAGGAGAGGGAGCAGGAGAGGGGGAGAAGGAGCGGGAGAAGGAGAGGGAGAGAGGGGGAGGGAGAGGGAGAAGGAGAGGGAGCAGGAGAGGGGGAGAAGGAGCGGGAGAAGGAGAGGGAGAGAGGGGGAGGGAGTGGGAGAAGGGTAGGGAGAGAGAGGGAGGGAGCGGGAGAAGGGGAGGGGGTTGGAACGGGAGAAGGGGAGGGTGTGGAAGAGGGAGGGGGAGGGAGTGGGAGAGGGAGAAGGGGAGGGAGCGGGAGTGGGGGAGAGAGAGGAGGAGCGAGTGGGAGAGAGAGAGGGGGAGGGAGCGGAGTGGGGGAGAGAGAGGAGGAGCGAGTGGGAGAGAGAGAGAGGGGGAGGGAGTGGAGTGGGGGAGGGAGAGGAGGAGCGAGTGGGAGAGAGAGAGAGGGGGAGGGAGTGGGAGAGAGAGAGGGAGGGAGGGAGCGGGAGAAGGGGAGGGTGTGGAAGAGGGAGGGGGAGGGAGAGGGAGAGAGGGGGAGGGAGCGGGAGAAGGGGAGGGTGTGGAAGAGGGAGGGGGAGGGAGTGGGAGAGGGAGAGAGGGGGAGGGAGCGGGAGAAGGGGAGGGAGAGGGGGTTGGAACGGGAGAAGGGGAGGGTGTGGAAGAGGGAGGGGGAGGGAGTGGGAGAGGGAGAAGGGGAGGGAGTGGGGGAGGGAGAGGAGGAGCGAGTGGGAGAGAGAGAGAGGGGGAGGGAGCAGGAGAAGGTGAGGGAGGGAGTGGGAGTGTCACCTCTGTGGGTTTGAGTCGCACACTGTCCACTTCCTCATCTACTCGCTCCTCCCTGGTGATGTCACCCATTGGCTGCTAAACTTCTCTGCCACTAACTTCAACCATTCAACCGCTGCCGTATTGTCTGACTGCGTGTCCAATAGCGAGCCAAACTGTGCTCCAACTTAACATCAGCAAGACCGAGGCTGCTGTTTGCCTGTCGCTAAAAACCCTACAGTCGAGCCCCAGCTCCACCCAGCTCCCTGGCTGAACCCAATAGTGCAGATCTTGCTGCCCTCCCATTTCCATCATTTAAAAAGGCAAGGTTATGCTTGACCAACCTAACTGAATCCTTTGACGAAGTAACAGAAAGGGTAGACAAGGGTAAAATGCAGTAGATGTAATATATTTGGATTTTCAAAATGCCTTCGATAAGATACTGATTGGTAGACACATGATGAAGGTCAGAGCATATGGAGTCAGGTAACAAGTAGCAGAATAGATAGCAAGTTGGCTACAAAACAGAAAACAGAGAGCAGGGGTAAAGGTAGCTACTCAGACTGGCAAAAGGTGGGAAGTGGTGTTCCACAGGGATCGGTGCTGTTGTTCACCATTTACATAAACGATTTGGACTTGGGAACCAAAAGTACAATTTCAAAATTTGCGGACGACACCAAATTGACGTGTATAATTAATACTGAGGAGGACTGCGACAAAATATAGGAAGACATTAATAAACTTGCAAAGTGGGCATGTAATTGGCAAATTAATTTCAATATAGGTAAGTGTGAGGTAATACATTTTGGTAGGAAGAATAAGAAGGCCACATATTGCTTGGATAATAAGAGTTTAAATGGGGTAGAGGAGCAGAGGGATTTAGGGGTACAGATACACAAATCACTAAAAGTAGCGGCGCAGGTTAATAAGGCCATAAAAAAAGCAAACCAAGCACTGGAGTTCATTTCTAGATGGATAGAATTGAAAAGCAGAGAAGTTATGTTAAACTTGTATAGAACCTTGGTTGGACCACACTTGTGAACAGTTCTGTGAAAAGGACATAGAGGCACTGGAGAAGGTGCAAAAAAGATTTACTAGGATGACACCAAAACTGAGGTTATACCTATCAGGAAAGATTGAGCAGGCTGGGGCTGTTTTCTTTAGAAAAGAGAAGACTGAGGGGTGACCTGATGGAGGTCTTTAAGATTATGAAAGGGTTTGATAGGGTAGACGTAGAGAAGATGTTTCCACTTGCGGGGGAGACCAGAACTAGGGGGCCATAAATATAAGATCGTCACTAATAAATCCAATAGGGAATTCAGGAGAAACTTCTTTACCCAGAGAGGGGCTAGAATATGGAACTCACTACCACAAAGAGTAGTTGAGGCGACTAGCATCGATGCATTTAAGGGGAAGTTAGAGGGAGAAAGGAATAGAAGGATATGCCGATACGATGAGATGAAGTAGGGAGGGAGGAGTGGAGAGGAGCATAAACACTGGCATGGATCTGTTGGGCTGAATGGCCTGTTTCTGTGGTGTACATTCTATATAATCAGCAGGGCCCTTCAGCCATCCTCTTAAACTCTCTCCCTTCCTCTCCACTTGTAAAAGCCCCCTCAAAGCCCGACTCCTAGACCTTGCTTCCCGTTACACATTAGCTGTCCGCCAGTCCTCTGGCACTATTCCCTTTTCTAATGAATTTTTATATATATGTAATAATGCCTCTGCTATCTCTTCCCTAACTTCTTTTAATATGCGCGGATGCAATCCATCTGGACTTGGTGTTCTATCCTCTCTAAGTTTGATTAGTTTATCAATTATCTTTCCCCCCCCCCCACTTTCTACCTTAAACGTCTTTACATCTTTTTTGATCTCTTCTTCTAATGTCTTGCCCACCATATTAGTCTCCCTGGTAAATACTGAAGCAAAGTAATTATTTAATATTTTTGCCATTTCGCTGTCTTTGTCTATGAGTTTATCCTGTGTATCCCTATTCTGGTTTTTCTTTTGTTATTTATGTGTCTGTAGAATACTTTACTTTTTTTTTTGAAATTGCTTGATAATTTAATTTTGTGGTTCCTTTTTGCCTTTCTAATTGTTTTTTTGACTTCTTCCCTAACCTTTTTGTATTCTCTTTTGTCATCTTCTCCTTTGTTGTATACTCAGTGTGTGCCTTTTTCTTTAGTTTCAATTTTGCTCTTATTTCTTTATTCATCCATGGTGTGTCATTGCTGGTTAATTTGTTCTTGCTTTTTAGTGGGATATATTTCTTCTGGACTTTATTGATCACCTTTTTAAATGTTTCCCACTGCTGTTCTATTTCTTTGTTTGTCATTAAATGTTTCCAGTTTATTTTCCTATTTCCATTCTCATCCCCTCAAAATCAACTTTTTTCCAATTTATTACTTTGTTCTTTGTTTTACTTATGTCCCCCTCGATCTTTATCTTAAACCTTATTATGTGGTGATCACTATTGCCTAGATGCTCCCCTATGCTTACTTCTCTTATCTGTTCTGGGTCATTTCCCATTACTAGATCCAGTAGTGTTTCCTCTCATTGGGCTTTTTGCATACTGGGTGAGAAAAGAGTTCTGAACACATTGTCAAAACTCCATTCCCTGTACCCCTTTACCTACCTCTTCTTGCCAGTTTATTTGGGGGTAGTTAAAATCTTCCATGGTTATTCTATGCCCTTTACTCATTTCACATATTTGCTTACATATTTCTTCCTCTACCTCTTTTCCACTATTCGGTGGTCTGTAGTAACCCTTATTAGCGTGATCGATCCCTTCTTTGCTTTTATTTCAATCCATATGGATTCTTTTTCTAACCTTCTGTTAGTGATGTCCCTTTTCTCTACTGCTTTTATGTTATCACTAATTAGTACAGCTACTCCACCCCCTTCCTTCCCTATCCTTTCTGATTATGTTATAACCTGCAATATTTAGTTGCCAGTCCTGTCCTTTATGTAGCCATGTTTCAGTTATTCCGACTACATCTGGTTTCTCGCTTTGGATTATTGCCTCCGGTTCCCCCCATTTTATTTTGGACGTTGTGTACATTGCTGTGCAGGCAGTTTCAATCATCTTTAGTGGTTGATCCTTTTACTTTTACACTTTTTACCTTGTCATTTTTCTTATTTATCACTCCTGTTGTGTTTATTTCAGCTATTTTATTATTTCCCATATATTTATGGTTTCTACAACACTGGCCTGGACTTTACTTACTTTTGTTTTATCTTTTTACTAATATTTTTGCCTGAACCCTCTTCCCTTTGTCAGTTTGAAGTCTTCTTAACCACCCTTTTTATCCTTTCCGCTGCCTGGTTCAAATGCAGCCCATCCCAATGGTACAGTTCCTTCCTGTCCCAGTACTGGTGCCAGTGTTCCATGAAAAGGAACCCTCTTTCCCACACCAATCCTTCAGCCATGTGTTTGTTTTCCTGATCTGTTTGTCCCCTTGCCAAAACACATGTGGCTCAGGTAATAATTCCGAGATTACTACCCTGGAGATCCTGCTTCTCAATTTAGTTCCTAACTCCTGATACTCCCTTAGCAGGACCTCCTCCCTAATCTATCCTACGTCGTCAGTTCTGATGTGGATCACAACAAATGGACCCTCCCCCTCCCTTTCCAGATACTTTTCCAGCCATTTCAGGATGTCCCTTACCCTGACATTACTGAATCTCCTATAACTGCCACCTTTCTACTCTGCACCTCCTCCTCTTGGACGGCCTCCATAAAAACATATGCATTTTCTACATCAGGAACAAGACAGTTTTTTTTTATCAAAGATATATTTGAAATATTCAGAATGAAAACAAATTTTAAAAATGGCATTCTGGCTGTCCATTCCAAAGTCTTTTTCCTTATCCTCACAGGTATCAAGTGCATTGTACCTGTTGGACAGGACTAGTGTCTGTTGGACCTCCTTCTCTATCACCACTCTGTTCCCACTACCTTGATGACTACCAGTCGCACTCTCCCCGTTCTGTACTTGTGCTATCCTCTGAGGTGTGACCGCAGATGAACTACAGGTTGAACTACAGGTACAAATTCAAATTGGAGGGTATGACATGATAGCTATCACTGAGACATGGCTGCAGGATGGTCAGGATTGGGAACTAAATATACCGGGTTATAAGGTCTACAGGAGAGATAGGGAAAATGGAAGGGAGGGGAGGAGTAGCCTTAGTGATTAGAGATGAAATCACTTCACTGATAAAGGAGGATAGAATGAGAGGTAAGCAGCCAACAGAGACCTTATGGGTTGAATTTAGAAATAGGAAAGGATCTAAGACTATAGTGGGAGTTGTGTATAGGAGCCCTGGCAGCAGCTCTGAAGTGCTAGATTGTTTAAATGCAGAGATTAGACAAGCATGTAACAAAGGCATAGTGGTCTTAATGGGGGACTTTAACCTTCACATAGATTGGGAAAAGCAGACTAGCAACTGTCAGAAAGGTAGTGAATTTCTTGAGTGTGTCCGAGATAGTTTTCTACAGCAGTATGTCCTAGAGGCAACAAGGGGGCAAGCCATACTAGATTTAGTAATGAGTAATGAACCTGATTTAGTTAACAGCTTAACTGTATGTGAACATCTATCCAATAGCGATCATAACATGATTGAGTTCAAGGTAGTGTTTGAAAGGGAAAAAAGTGAATCAGCTGCTAAGATTCTAGACTTGGGTAAGGCCGACTTCAATGGGATGAGACAGAGACTGTCCACAGTAAACTGGGCAAATCTGTTAATGGGCAAAATGACTGATGATCAGTGGGAAATGTTTAAAGAAACATTTAACGTGATACAGAATCGGTTTATCCCTGAGGGGCAAGAACTGTACTTGCCAAAAAAAACAGCCATGGACAACTAAAGAGGTAAGGGACAGTATAAGACATAAGGAAAGGACATACAAAAAGGCAAAAAATGGCACAGATCCTGGCGAATGGGAAAGATACAAAGATCAACAAAGGGTCACAAAACAGATAGTAAGAGCTACAAAAATAGAGTATGAAAAGAAACTCGCAAGGGATATCAAAACCAATACGAAGTAGGTGAGCACATTGCAGATGCCCTAACTATAATCTTTCAAAGTTCTCTAGATTCAGGAACTGTCCCTCTAGATTGGAAAATTGCACATCACTCCGCTTTTTAAGAAAGGAGAGGGAAACCAGGGAATTATAGACCAGTTAGCCTAACATCTGTTGTGGGGAAAATGCTGGAGTCTATAATTAAGGATAGGGTGACTGAACACCTCGAGAATTTTCAGTTAATCAGAGAGAGCCAGCATGGATTTGTGAAAGGTAGGTCGTGCCTGACAAACCTGATTGAATTTTTTGAAGAGGTGACTAAAGTGGTGGACACGGGAATGTCAATGGATGTTATTTATGTGGACTTCCAGAAGGCATTTGATAAAGTCCCACATAAGAGACTGTTAGCTAAGATAGAAGCCCATGGAATCGAGGGAAAATTACGGACTTGGATAGGAAGTTGGCTGAGCGAAAGGCGACAGAGAGTAGGGATAATGGGTAGGTACTCACATTGGCAGGATGTGACTAGTGGAGTCCCGCGGGGATCTGTCTTGGGGCCTCAATTATTCACAATATTTATTAACGACTTAGATGAAGGCATAGAAATTCTCATATCTAAGTTTGCCGATGACACAAAGATTGGTGGCATTGTAAGCAGTGTGGATGAAAACATAAAATTACAAAGGGATATTGATAGATTAGGTGAATGGGTAAAACTGTGGCAAATGGAATTCAACGTAGGCAAATGTGAGGTCATCCACTTTGGATCAAAAAAGGATAGAACAGGGTACTTTCTAAATGGTAAAAAGTTAAAAACAGTGGATGTCCAAAGGGAATCAGAGGTTCAGGTACATAGATCATTGAAGTGTCATGAACAGGTGCAGAAAATAATCAATAAGGCTAATGGAATGCTGGCCTTCATATCTAGAGGACTAGAGTACAAGGGGGCAGAAGTGATGCTGCAGCTGTACAAAACCCTGGTTAGACCGCACCTGGAGTACTGTGAGCAGTTCTGGGCACCGCACCTTCGGAAGGACATATTGGCCTTGGAGGGAGTGCAGCGTAGGTTTACTAGAATGATACCCGGACTTCAAGGGTTAAGTTACGAGGAGAGATTACACAAATTGGGGTTGTATTCTCTAGAGTTTCGAAGGTTAAGGGGTGATCTGATCGAAGTTTATAAGATATTAAGGAGAACAGATAGGGTGGATAGAGAGAAACTATTTCCGCTGGTTGGGGATTCTAGGAGTAGGGGGCACAGTCTAAAAATTAGAGCCAGACCTTTCAGGAATGGGATTAGAAAACATTTCTACACATAAAGGGTGGTAGAAGTTTGGAATTCTCTTCCGCAAACGGCAATTGATACGAGCTCAATTGCTAAATTTAAATGTGAGATAGATAGCTTTTTGGCAACCAAAGGTATTAAGGGATATGGGCCAAAGGCAGGTATATGGAGTTAGATCACAGATCAGCCATGATCTTATCAAATAGCAGAGCAGGCTCGAGGGGCTGAATGGCCTCCTCCCGCTCCTATTTTGTATGTCCAGATAATCCTTCCCCTCCCTTATGTGTCGGAGTGTCTCTAACTCGCAGTCCAGCTCAAAGATTCTGAACTGGAGTGTCTCAAGCCAGGGACATTTACAGCAGGTATGGTAATCTGGGACAGCCTCACCGTCCACAAACTGCCACATACTGCAATCCCGACACATCACCTGCACTGCCATTTCTAGTTTTTAATTGTTTATTTACTTAGTTAGTCTAGTTATTTTATTTATTTAATTTTTTTAAAAAAAGGTTTTAATTCATTTTTTTTCAAAGATTATTCTAGATCCTTATTCTAGGTCCTTACCTCAATACTTAACCTCGATACTTAACCTCGATACTTATCTTAATTCCTCCGGGTTCCACCGCTGTTTTCTCTCTGTGTTGATTCTGACGTCACTTTTTCAAATTTCTACCTGTGGTTGAGTTGGTCTCGCTCTCGTGCTTTTAATCTCAGGCTTCTGCACTTTACATCCCCACCTTTCTCACTGTGTTCTCACATTTATCAACAGTACTCTGTATTACAATACTCAGTATACAGTATCACACATTACTCAATATTACAGTACTCAGTATTACAGTATCACACACTACTCAGCATTACAGGGCTCAGTATTACAGTATCACACACTACTCAGTATTATAGTTCTTAGTATTACAGTATCACACAGTACTCAATATTATAGTGCTTAGTACTACAATATCTCACAGTACTCAGTATTACAGGGCTCAGTACTACAGCATCATACAGCACTCAGTATTACAGTATCACACAGTACTCAGTATTACAAGGCTCAGTATTACAGTATCACACAGTACTCAGTATTATAGTTCTTAGTATTACAGTATCACACAGTACTCAATATTATAGTGCTTAGTACTACAATATCTCACAGTACTCAGTATTACAGGGCTCAGTACTACAGCATCATACAGCACTCAGTATTACAGTATCACACAGTACTCAGTATTACAAGGCTCAGTATTACAGTATCACACAGTACTCAGTATTACAGTATCACACACTACTCAGTATTACAGGGCTCAGTATTACAGTATCACATAGTACTCAGTATTACAGTATCACACAGTACTCAGTATTACAAGGCTCAGTATTACAGTATCACACAGTACTCAGTATTACAGTATCACACACTACTCAGTATTACAGGGCTCAGTATTACAGTATCACATAGTACTCAGTATTACAGTATCACACACTACTCAGTATTAATGGGCTCAGTAATACAGTATCACACAGTACTCAATATTATAGTTCTTAGTACTACAGTATCACACAGTACTCAGTATTACAGGGCTCAGTAATACAGTATCACACAGTACTCAATATTATAGTGCTTAGTACTATAATATCTCACAGTACTCAGTATTACAGGGCTCAGTATACAGTATCACACAGTACTCAATATTATAGTGCTTAGTACTACAGTATCACACAGTACTCAGTGTTACAGGGCTCAGTATACAGTATCACACAGTACTCAGTATTAATGGGCTCAGTAATACAGTATCACACAGTACTCAATATTATAGTGCTTAGTACTACAATATCTCACAGTACTCAGTATTACAGGGCTCAGTATACAGTATCAGACAGTACTCAATATTATAGTGCTTAGTACTACAGTATCACACAGTACTCAGTGTTACAGGGCTCAGTATACAGTATCACACAGTACTCAGTATTAATGGGCTCAGTAATACAGTATCACACAGTACTCAATATTATAGTGCTTAGTACTACAATATCTCACAGTACTCAGTATTACAGGGCTCAGTATACAGTATCACACAGTACTCAGTATTAATGGGCTCAGTAATACAGTATCACACAGTACTCAATATTATAGTTCTTAGTACTACAGTATCACACAGTACTCAGTATCACAGGGCTCAGTATTACTGTACTCATTATCACAGTACTTAGTATTTTTGTATCACTAAGCCGGGTATTTTTGTATTACCAGGCTCAGTATTACAGTATCACAGGGCTCAGTATTACAGTCAGAACATAGAACAGGAGGAGGCCATTCAGCCCCTCGAGCCTGTTCCACCATTCAATGAGATCATGGCTGATCTGTATCCTAACTCCATTTACCCGCCTTGGTTCCATATCCCTTAATACCCTTGGCTAGCAAAAATCTATCAATCTCAGATTTTAAATTATTAATTGAGCATCTCCTGCTTCTTGTGGGAGAGCGTTCCACACTTCTCCCACCCTTTGTGTGAAGAAGTGTTTCCTAACTTCTCTCCTGAATGGCCTGGCTCTGATTTTAATGTTATGTCCCCTTGTCCTAGACTCCCCCACCAGTGGGAAAAGTTTCTCTCTATCTACCCTATCAATTCCTTTCAATATCCTAAAAATATCAATCAAATCACCCCTTAACCTTTTATATTCCAGGGAACACCAGCCCAGTTTATGTAATCTCTCCTCATAATCGAACCCTTGGAGCCCTGGTAACATTCTGGTGAATCGGTGCTGCACTCCTTCCAAGGCCACTATATCCTCTCTAAGGTGCGGTGCCAGGAACTGTACACAGTGCTCCAGATGTGGTCTAACCAGGACAATGTACAACTGTAGCAAAACTTCCTCCCCTTTTACATTCCAGTCCTCCAGATATAAAGGCAAACATTCCATTAGCCTTTTTGATTATTTTTTGTACCTGACTACTACATTTTAGTGATCTGTTTACATGGACCCCTAAATCTCTTTGGATCTCCCCTGTTCTGAGCTTTTCACCATTAAAAAAAATACTCGGATCGATCCTTTTTTGGTCCAAAATGGATGACCTCACACTTACCTGCGTTGAAATCCATCTGCCACAGTTTTCCCACTCACTCAATCTATCAATGTCTCTTTGTAATTTCTTAGTATTGCAGTTTCACAGGGCTCAGTATTATAGTATCACACAGTACTCAGTATTACAGGGCTCTGTATTACAGAATCACGCAGTACTCAGTATTACGGGGCACACTATTACAGTATCACACAGTACTTGGTATTACAGTATCACAGAGCTCTATTATATTGCAGTACTCAGTATTACAGTATCATAAAGCTCACTATTACAATACTCGCACACACCAGATTCTTAGTCACACACACAAAGTGCCGCCCCAGCAGATCCAGCACTTCCTGCACAAAGTGCCATCCCAGCAGATCCAGCACTTCCTGCACAAAGTGCCATCCCAGCAGATCCAGCACTTCCTGCACAAAGTGCCATCCCAGCAGATCCAGCACTTCCTGCACAAAGTGCCATCCCAGCAGATCCAGCACTTCCTGCACAAAGTGCCATCCCAGCAGATCCAGCACTTCCTGCACAAAGTGCAATCCCAGCAGATCCAGCACTTCCTGCACAAAGTGCCACTGATGAACTCGATTCTTTTCCCTCAGTCTGGTTCAGCAAACATTGAGTCGAATACACGGTTGCAGTTCAACAATAACTTTATTAGAGTCGAACTTGGAACTTGGTCTGCAGCATTGATCTGGACTCCCGATAGAGTCCCACCTATGCTGGCAGAACAAGACAAAGAACATACAGAAAATACACACGTTTATACAGCTCAATAGGGGTTGGAACATTGTTAGCATGAGGGTCAATACCAATCATAAACCTGGCATAGGTTGGCCATGAGAGGTTACCTCACTACAGGCCAATCATGGACAATACAGTTAGCTGATCACGCCGCAGTGACAGACATAGATGAATGTCTCTTCATCTCCTAGCTTGGAATGTTTTCCCCCAATCATCCCACATCCTTATCAGCTAACCTGGAATGGTCTCTGGCTTCACTAAGCTCATTTCCGGGGATGAGGGGGCGGACATATGAGGAGAGGTTGAGTAGATTGGGACTCTACTCATTGGAGTTCAGAAGAATGAGAGGCGATCTTATTGAAACATATAAGATTGTGAAGGGTCTTGATCGGGTGGATGCAGTAAGAATGTTCCCAAAGATGGGTGAAACTAGAACTAGGGGGCATAATCTTAGAATAAGGGGCTGCTCTTTCAAAACTGAGATGAGGAGAAACTTCTTCACTCAGAGGGTGGTAGGTCTGTGGAATTTGCTGCCCCAGGAAGCTGTGGAAGCTACATCATTAGATAAATTTAAAACAGAAATAGACAGTTTCCTAGAAGTAAAGGGAATTAGGGGTTATGGGGAGCGGGCAGGAAATTGGACATGAAGCTGAGTTCGGATCGGTCAATGCCCTGTGGGTGGCGGAGAGGGCCCAGGGGCTATGTGGCCGGGTCCTGCTCCGACTTCTTGTGTTCTTTAGATTTGTGGTTGGGATCAGATCAGCCATGATCTTATTGAATGGCGGAGCAGGCTCGAGGGGCCGATTGGCCTACTCCTGCTCCAATTTCTTATGTTCTTATGTTCTCTTATGTTCTTATTATTTCTATTGATCACCCAGCTGCACAGAGACACCTACACCAAACTCCCTACTCCCTAATGACAACATGTCAATGATGAGCAGAAGCAGACCCCAACATCTAACGAGTTACTCATCTCACTATTAGCCTTGAAGGGGCCCATTGTTCTAACCTAGGCAGCTTCTAATTAACCCTTGCTTGTCCTATTACTACTTTTCTACTTTGCCACTTAGACATTCTCATTCGTTAGACATTCTCACCACCCCAGCAGATCCAGCACTTCCTGCACAAAGTGCCATCCCAGCAGATCCAGCACTTCCTGCACAAAGTGCCATCCCAGCAGATCCAGCACTTCCTGCACAAAGTGCCATCCCAGCAGATCCAGCACTTCCTGCACAAAGTGCTATCCCAGCAGATCCAGCACAAAATGCCATCCCAGCTGGTGAGTTGCCCCACGAAAGCCTCCAAGCTGCGGTTTAGAGTGAGCAGGAGGCCGACATTCCCCGAGGGGCCGGTGGTGGGAGTGCCTCTTTACACTGAGCGGTGTCCCTTTAAGTCCCGGGACATGCCCGAGTGTCTGGGGTGAGGGGAATGGGCGGGTTTGGAAGCGGCGCAGAGCCGAAGAGCCATTGATCCCGAGTGTCGGTGCAGGAAGCTGGGAAAGTGCTGTGGGAGCCGGAGATCGCCGCGATCACACGGGGAAAGGGCGAGGAGGATGAGAAAGGAATTCCCTGTAACTGAGGGGAGAAAAAGTTCACAGTTTGTTAATGTTTCTAAATGATTCAAACTTGTTTTGAAGTGAAATGAGCCGAGCTCCGCCCGCGGTAAGTACAAAGAAAACTTTGCTCATTTGCCCTGAACTTTATTCTCTCCGGGTCTGCTGGGTTTATAGTTTTATAAATATAATAAAACAGGATTGACCTTTCTCTTTGAGTAAACTTTATATAAACGTTTCCCCCACTCTGCTCTCTCTATTTGCCCCTTTGTCCTTTCTCTTTCTACTTTTTATTTTAAGTTCCCTCTTCCTCTCCTTTTTCATCACTTTTTCTCTCCTTCTCCCTCTTTTTCTTTCTATGTTTCGAAGCCTCTCTCCATTCAGCTGGTCTTGCTGTGTTGCTAGGAGCCCGTCACCATGACGACAACCAGTGCCTCTACACAGCCCAGTTATTCATTACCTAATGTTTGTTTTTGTCTTTCCAAAGAAACTCTAAACTTGCTCAGCAAGCGAAAAAAAATGGATTTTCAGCAACTTGGACCTGTGTTTAAAGCAGGAACGTTTCAGGACAGCAATTAATCTTCTCTGAGTCCCCTTTCCTTTCATAACCTGAACACAAGTCCACAGCTTGGTCCCTGGATTCCCTAAAGGAACTGTGATTAAATTCATCACTTTATTCACTGAAATTATTTCGCCAGGAACACATTTTGTACTTAATCTAGAGATCTGTTTTCAGCAGCCACTGAAATTAATCCAGGGATCCCCACAGTGAGATGAATCCAGAGATCCCCACAGTGAGATGAATCCAGAGATCCCCACGGCGAGATGAATCCAGGGATCCCCACGGCGAGATGAATCCAGAGATCCCCACGGCGAGATGAATCCAGGGATCCCCACGGCGGGATGAATCCAGGGATCCCCACGGCGGGATGAATCCAGAGATCCCCACGGCGGGATGAATCCAGAGATCCCCACGGCGGGATGAATCCAGGGATCCCCACGGCGGGATGAATCCAGGGATCCCCACGGCGGGATGAATCCAGGGATCCCCACGGCGGGATGAATCCAGAGATCCCCACGGCGGGATGAATCCAGAGATCCCCACGGCGGGATGAATCCAGAGATCCCCACGGCGGGATGAATCCAGAGATCCCCACGGCGGGATGAATCCAGAGATCCCCACGGCGGGATGAATCCAGAGATCCCCACGGCGGGATGAATCCAGAGATCCCCACGGCGGGATGAATCCAGGGATCCCCACGGCGGGATGAATCCAGGGATCCCCACGGCGGGATGAATCCAGGGATCCCCACGGCGGGATGAATCCAGGGATCCCCACGGCGGGATGAATCCAGGGATCCCCACGGCGGGATGAATCCAGGGATCCCCACGGCGGGATTAATCCAGTGATCCCCACGGCGGGATTAATCCAGTGATCCCCACAGTGAGATTAATCCAGTGATCCCCACAGTGAGATTAATCCAGTGATCCCCACAGTGAGATTAATCTAGTGATCCCCACAGTGAGATTAATCTAGTGATCCCCACAGTGAGATTAATCTAGTGATCCCCACAGTGAGATTAATCTAGGGATCCCAGTGAGATTAATCCAGAGATCCCCACAGTGAGATTAATCCAGAGCTCCCCACAGTGAGATTAATCCAGAGATCCCCACAGTGAGATTAATCTAGGGATCCCAGTGAGATTAATCCAGTGATCCCCACAGTGAGATTAATCCAGTGATCCCCACAGTGAGATTAATCTAGTGATCCCCACAGTGAGATTAATCTAGTGATCCCCACAGTGAGATTAATCTAGGGATCCCAGTGAGATTAATCCAGAGATCCCCACAGTGAGATTAATCCAGAGATCCCCACAGTGAGATTAATCCAGAGATCCCCAGAGTGAGATTAATCCAGAGATCCCCAGAGTGAGATTAATCCAGGGATCACACAGTGAGATTAATCCAGGGATCCTTACAGCTCAGTATCGGTCAGCAGCTCCATTCATTCTGCACCTTGTTTGTAAATCTCTGCACTCCTATTTTTTAACAAAACCTCACCTGCACCTGGTGCTTCCCTACAAACCGATAACCAGTTTCTCAGTCCCAACAGGCCCTCGTCACAGTTACAGCAGGTCATTGAGAAGTGATCAGCATTCCTGCCCGATCCAGACACGGGGAGCAGAGGATGTTTAAATGCCATCTCCTGCTTCACTCTGGTCACTCTGTGCTGGTGGAGCAAGTCCGCATGCAGGTGAATCCTTGACACTGTTCCATGAATGGCTGCAGGCTGTGGATCACTAAATCAGCAGTCACACTGCCCACTGACTGCCTGGGGTCCCCCTGCCCTTCTGGAACATGTAGAAATGAAACCAGGTCCAAACACTTGGCTCAACACCATAGTGTCCTCTAACAGGGACTGAGAGACACCGGTCAGTGTACAGATATCCCTCTAACAGGGACTGAGAGACACTGGTCAGTGTACAAATACCCCTCTAACAGGGACTGAGAGACACTGGTCAGTGTACAAATACCCCTCTAACAGTGACTGAGAGACACTGGTCAGTGTACAAATACCCCTCTAACAGGGACTGAGAGACACCGGTCAGTGTACAGATATCCCTCTAACAGGGACTGAGACACACCGGTCAGTGTACAGATATCCCTCTAACAGGGACTGAGAGACACTGGTCAGTGTACAAATACCCCTCTAACAGGGACTGAGAGACACTGGTCAGTGTACAAATACCCCTCTAACAGGGACTGAGAGACACCGGTCAGTGTACAAATACCCCTCTAACAGGGACTGAGAGACACTGGTCAGTGTACAAATACCCCTCTAACAGGGACTGAGAGACACCGGTCAGTGTACAAATACCCCTCTAACAGGGACTGAGAGACACCGGTCAGTGTACAGATACCCCTCTAACAGGGACTGAGAGACACCGGTCAGTGTACAGATACCCCTCTAACAGGGACTGAGAGACACCGGTCAGTGTACAGATACCCCTCTAACAGGGACTGAGAGACACCGGTCAGTGTACAAATACCCCTCTAACATGGACTGAGAGACACTGGTCAGTGTACAGATACCCCTCTAACAGGGACTGAGAGACACCGGTCAGTGTACAAATACCCCTCTAACAGGGACGGAGAGACACTGGTCATTGTACAGATACCCCTCTAACAGAGAGACTGAGTTACAGAGAGTCTCTGGGTATCTGTTATTCTATATATAAACCACCTGAACCCCTCAATTAGATTCCAGCCTGTAACTCACTCCCGGGTATCTGTTATTCTATATATAAACCCCCCGAACCCCTCGATTAGATTCCAGCCTGTAACTCACTCCCGGGTATCTGTTATTCTATATATAAACCCCCCCGAACCCCTCGATTAGATTCCAGCCTGTAACTCACTCCCGGGTATCTGTTATTCTATATATAAACCCCCCAAACCCCTCGATTAGATTCCAGCCTGTAACTCACTCCTGAATGTCTATTATTCACGTGTCCCACATCACCAGAATGGATTTACTTCAGCCGGGCAATCCGTGTGACTCCAGTCAGGATACTGGCACATTGCCTACAACAGTGACTACACTCCAAAAATACTTCACAGACTGTAAAGCACTTTGGGCTGTCCTGTGATTATTAAATGTCCTATATAAATGCTCATTCTTTCTATATTAACAGGACCTCTGAGCTCGAACTCCTGACCTCACTATATTCTTTAAAAGTTGACAATTAGAATGAATGAACTCTTGAGGATATCATTAAAAATATTAGTTTTTGCTTTGGAAATCTAAGCTTAAAAATAATCAAAATATAGATTGAACACTGATCCCGTGAGTTCCCCGCTCCGTCTAGGTCAAATTCAGCGACTTTATCTCTGAGCAGATCCAAGCTAACTCTTCAGAATGCTGTCGTTCACCGGGGCTGTGCCTGACCCACTGATTCTTCCTTGGTTTAATTCCTGTGTTTACCTCCTTCAGGTTGATGGGCAGTGTCGCAGAATGGTGTTGGAAAAACTCTCTGCTGCTTTGACTGACTGGGTGGTGCGGGATGAGGTGCACTGTTGTCTCATTACCTTCCAATATTGCACTCGTCCCGGCCTCCTGGTCTGGCTGGATTGCACCACAGGTGTAGGCTCAGATGTTGCCCATTGGAGGTTTAGGGGTACCTTTCATTCTAAGGTTGGGAGAGCTGTAATTTGCATTGCATTTTTCCTTAAAGGCATTGCACTCATCCCGGCCAGAGTCTGAGAGGGTTACACATCTCAGGGCCACATCCCTTTAACTGCCTGATTCCAATCTCCACATCGAGCCTCTGTCCCTGCAGAGGATCACAACCGACCTGATCCTGACCAGGATCCGGGACACACAGACTGGGCTAACTAGTGTCCCCAGCTGGCCTGGTCTGCGGGGTCCCCCCGGCCTGTGGGTGAGTGCTGATGGTTTAGTCCTGGTGAGCAGATATGCGAGAGGAGTCTGGGCATAACAGTTATGTGAGGCCAGGAGTTCCTTCATTGGCTGATTTAACCTTTAACGATTCTGTAGTTCAGAAGAAAATGTCCATTTCACGGACTCCCATGGTTTGGGTCTGAGTCTGTGGTTCAGGAAGGGAACAGATTGAATACCTGATACTCAGACATTTCCATTCAGCACCTGAACTACATAGGCAATAAATGTAAAAGTGTGTTGTTCACCAACTCCAAGGCTGACTGTGAGTATGAAGCCACTCAGTGCATTGCATGTGGGCACAGGAAGAGCAGTAACAGTACTGACAGGCTGCCCCCACCTGGAAAATCCCAGGAAAGGTACAAAACAGAGGCTCAACCTGTCTGGCAGAGAAGGCTGCTCACCCCCAGAAGCTGATACTGCGGATTAGGCCTGTCCCTCAGGCAGGGGGAGACCTGTGAACTGGGAACCCTAAAGTGAGGGAGGGATAGGAAGGAAACATTTGTTACTGGAATGGGAATCATGCAGGTGAGAAAATTCCAACTCACTGGTGTAAAAACAATCAGCTCCCGCCCCCTCGCAGTAACTCCTCGTAACCCCCGCCCCCTCGCAGTAACTCCTCGTAACCCCCGCCCCCTCGCAGTAACTCCTCGTAACCCCCGCCCCCTCGCAGTAACTCCTCGTAACCCCCGCCCCCTCGCAGTAACTCCTCGTAACCCCCGCCCCCTCGCAGTAACTCCTCGTAACCCCCGCCCCCTCGCAGTAACTCCTCGTAACCCCCGCCCCCTCGCAGTAACTCCTCGTAACCCCCGCCCCCTCGCAGTAACTCCTCGTAACCCCCGCCCCCTCGCAGTAACTCCTCGTAACCCCCGCCCCCTCGCAGTAACTCCTCGTAACCCTCGCCCCAACTCCTCGTAACCCCCGCCCCCTCGCAGTAACTCCTCGTAACCCCCGCCCCCTCGCAGTAACTCCTCGTAACCCCCGCCCCCTCGCAGTAACTCCTCGTAACCCCCGCCCCCTCGCAGTAACTCCTCGTAACCCCCGCCCCCTCGCAGTAACTCCTCGTAACCCCCGCCCCCTCGCAGTAACTCCTCGTAACCCCCGCCCCCTCGCAGTAACTCCTCGTAACCCCCGCCCCCTCGCAGTAACTCCTCGTAACCCCCGCCCCCTCGCAGTAACTCCTCGTATTCCCTGACCCCTCGCAGTAATCCCCGACCCACGGCCCATTTACTGTGGAGCAAAAATGACATTCACATTCCCAGCCTGGTTTATTATTTTCTTTTCTATTTTTTTATTTTTTTTTGGAGGTTTTTAAAAATTCATTCTTGTTGCAATTGGGCAGAATCTGCTGCGTCCGAATTCACTGGACCTGGAAACGATTTACAACAGCCCCTGGTGTGTGGAGCTCTCGGATTTTCAGGGTCCTCACAGGCCAAGTTGCAGCAGCTTCCGAAATGGTTCAAAGTCGTCGGGAATTGTGTCTGTGAGACAAGGGGGGGAAACAAGATGAGCTGAACACCCAAACACCTGTCTCCGTCGGCAGCACTTGAAGTTAATATTTTGCAAGCAGGCAGGTTATTGGCCGTAACTGTACTCACCGTTACACCTGTACCGCAGGTTAGACCAAATGATGTTCTCTTGGGAGAAGCAGAAGACCCCGAGACGACCCCCACGCATTGTCGTATCGATCGTGACGCCTGTGTCAGCCACAAGATTCGGGCCTTCGTACAGCTTAACTCTAAAAGGGGAGGGACGAAGGAACTTCAATTATCAGAAATATTTCTCTCTGTACCTACAGTGTATCTGAGCACCTTACTGAGAGATACAGTGCAGAGTTAGAGACAGAGAGACATGGGAATGTTGCAGTTGGAGAGTCTCTATAAAATCTGGTGTAGTCAGCCACTTGGGCAGACTAACAGAGCTGGAAACACACAGCAGGTGAGCCAGCCTCTAAGATAGGTTATGGCCTTTCAACCTAGCTCCCCTCCTCCTGGACACAGGCAGACCCGCCCCACATGACAATCACCCTCTGCTGTTAATGTTCCCAATGTTCAGATCAGAGTGCTGCAGAAGGATAAGATAGTGTTCCTAAAGCTTCTGTGGAGCTACATTGGAACAGTGAAGGAGACGAAAGGTCAGAGCAGGAATGGGAATGTTACAGGGATGAGCCACAGTGGGGGACACTATCACACACAGACAGAGCAAAGATGTTTAGCCCTGCAGATATGGGAAATTACATTCCAGAGACACATACACTGAGCGAGAGAGAGACCCGTCCACAATCACAGCCAAGGCTTTTGTATATAACTGGTCCACACAGGCAGCATAGGAAACAGCAGGAACTCTGAGTGCTGGTAACGGCCTGTGCTAAAGAAGCAGCTGATTCCAGAGTTTATAGTGAAATCCAGGAATCAGAAGAGTAAAGTGACTGGAGCAGGGAGTTGGGGTTTGAGCTCAGGAGAACTCATACTGGTGATGGAACAGACCAGCTGGTAATTCTCTGCGCACAGGACTTCTTTCCTGTCTGGTAAGCGTCAGAACTAACTCTGTACGGCATGTCTCTCTCTGTCTCACTCTGCACCGTCTCTCTCACTCTGCACCCTCTCTCTCTCTCTCACTCTGCACCGTCTCTCTCTCTCTCCAACCCTGCACCGTCTCTCTCTCTCTCACTCTGCACCGTCTCTCTCTCTCTCCAACCCTGCACCGTCTCTCTCTCTCTCACTCTGCACCGTCTCTCTCTCTCTCTCTCTCTCACTCTGCACCGTCTCTCTCTCTCTCCAACCCTGCACCGTCTCTCTCTCTCTCACTCTGCACCGTCTCTCTCTCTCTCTCTCTCACTCTGCACCGTCTCTCTCTCTCTCTAACCCTGCACCGTGTCTCTCTCTCTCTCTCACTCTGCACCGTCTCTCTCTCTCTCTCACTCTGCACCGTCTCTCTCTCTCTCTCTCACTCTGCACCGTCGCTCCCTCTCTCTCTCACTCTGCACCGTCTCTCTCTCTCTCTCTCACTCTGCACCGTCTCTCTCTCTCTCTCACTCTGCACCGTCTCTCTCTCTCTCTCACTCTGCACCGTCTCTCTCTCTCTCACTCTGCACCCTCTCTCTCTCTCTCTCACTCTGCACCGTCTCTCTCTCTCTCTCTCTCTCTCACTCTGCACCGTCTCTCTCTCCCTCTAACCCTGCACCGTCTCTCTCTCTCTCACTCTGCACCGTCTCTCTCTCTCTCTCACTCTGCACCGTCTCTCTCTCTCTCTCGAACCCTGCACCGTGTCTCTCTCTCTCACTCTGCACCGTGTCTCTCTCTCATTCTGCACCGTGTCTCTCTCTCTCACATCTGCACCGTGTCTCTCTCTCTCTCTCACTCTGCACCGTGTCTCTCTCTCTCTCTCACTCTGCACCGTGTCTCTCTCTCTCTCTCACTCTGCACCGTGTCTCTCTCTCTCACTCTGCACCGTGTCTCTCTCTCTCTCTCACTCTGCACCGTGTCTCTCTCTCTCTCTCACTCTGCACCGTGTCTCTCTCTCTCTCTCACTCTGCACCGTGTCTCTCCCTCTCTCTCACTCTGCACCGTGTCTCTCTCTCTCTCTCTCTCTCTCACTCTGCACCGTGTCTCTCTCTCTCTCTCACTCTGCACCGTGTCTCTCTCTCTCTCTCTCTCACTCTGCACCGTGTCTCTCTCTCTCTCTCACTCTGCACCGTGTCTCTCTCTCTCTGCACCGTGTCTCTCTCACTCTGCACCGTGTCTCTCTCACTCTGCACCGTGTCTCTCTCTCACTCTGCACCGTGTCTCTCTCTCACTCTGCACCGTGTCTCTCTCTCACACTCTGCACCGTGTCTCTCTCTCACTCTGCACCGTCTCTCTCTCACTCTGCACCGTCTCTCTCTCACTCTGCACCGTCTCTCTCTCACTCTGCACCGTCTCTCTCTCACTCTGCACCGTCTCTCTCTCACTCTGCACCGTCTCTCTCTCACTCTGCACCGTCTCTCTCTCACTCTGCACCGTCTCTCTCTCACTCTGCACCGTCTCTCTCTCACTCTGCACCGTCTCTCTCTCACTCTGCACCGTGTCTCTCTCACTCTGCACCGTCTCTCTCTCACTCTGCACCGTCTCTCTCTCACTCTGCACCGTGTCTCTCTCACTCTGCACCGTGTCTCTCTCACTCTGCACCGTGTCTCTCTCACTCTGCACCGTGTCTCTCTCACTCTGCACCGTGTCTCTCTCACTCTGCACCGTGTCTCTCCCACTCTGCACCGTCTCTCTCTCACTCTGCACCGTCTCTCTCTCACTCTGCACCGTCTCTCTCTCTCTCACTCTGCACCGTCTCTCTCTCTCTCACTCTGCACCGTCTCTCTCTCTCTCACTCTGCACCGTCTCTCTCTCTCTCACTCTGCACCGTCTCTCTCTCTCTCACTCTGCACCGTCTCTCTCTCTCTCACTCTGCACCGTCTCTCTCTCTCTCACTCTGCACCGTCTCTCTCTCTCTCACTCTGCACCGTCTCTCTCTCTCTCTAACCCTGCACCGTCTCTCTCTCTCTCTCGAACCCTGCACCGTGTCTCTCTCTCTCACTCTGCACCGTCTCTCTCTCATTCTGCACCGTGTCTCTCTCTCTCTCTCACTCTGCACCGTGTCTCTCTCTCTCTCTCACTCTGCACCGTGTCTCTCTCTCTCTCACTCTGCACCGTGTCTCTCTCTCTCTCTCACTCTGCACCGTGTCTCTCTCTCTCTCACTCTGCACCGTGTCTCTCCCTCTCTCTCACTCTGCACCGTGTCTCTCCCTCTCTCTCACTCTGCACCGTGTCTCTCTCTCTCTCTCTCACTCTGCACCGTGTCTCTCTCTCTCTCTGCACCGTGTCTCTCTCACTCTGCACCGTCTCTCTCTCACTCTGCACCGTGTCTCTCTCTCACTCTGCACCGTGTCTCTCTCTCACTCTGCACCGTGTCTCTCTCTCACTCTGCACCGTCTCTCTCTCTCACTCTGCACCGTCTCTCTCTCTCACTCTGCACCGTCTCTCTCTCTCACTCTGCACCGTCTCTCTCTCTCACTCTGCACCGTCTCTCTCTCACTCTGCACCGTCTCTCTCTCACTCTGCACCGTCTCTCTCTCACTCTGCACCGTCTCTCTCTCACTCTGCACCGTCTCTCTCTCACTCTGCACCGTCTCTCTCTCACTCTGCACCGTCTCTCTCTCACTCTGCACCGTCTCTCTCTCACTCTGCACCGTCTCTCTCTCACTCTGCACCGTCTCTCTCTCACTCTGCACCGTGTCTCTCTCACTCTGCACCGTGTCTCTCTCACTCTGCACCGTGTCTCTCTCACTCTGCACCGTGTCTCTCTCACTCTGCACCGTGTCTCTCTCACTCTGCACCGTGTCTCTCTCACTCTGCACCGTGTCTCTCTCACTCTGCACCGTGTCTCTCTCACTCTGCACCGTGTCTCTCTCACTCTGCACCGTCTCTCTCTCACTCTGCACCGTCTCTCTCTCACTCTGCACCGTCTCTCTCTCACTCTGCACCGTCTCTCTCTCACTCTGCACCGTCTCTCTCTCTCTCTCACTCTGCACCGTCTCTCTCTCTCTCTCACTCTGCACCGTCTCTCTCTCTCTCTCTCTCTGCACCGTCTCTCTCTCTCACTCTGCACCGTCTCTCTCTCTCACTCTGCACCGTCTCTCTCTCACTCTGCACCGTCTCTCTCTCTCTCACTCTGCACCTTCTCTCTCTCTCACTCTGCACCGTCTCTCTCTCTCACTCTGCACCGTCTCTCTCTCTCACTCTGCACCATCTCTCTCTCTCTCACTCTGCACCGTGTCTCTCTCTCTCTCTCTCTGCACCGTGTCTCTCTCTCTCTCTCTCTGCACCGTGTCTCTCTCTCTCTCTCTCTGCACCGTGTCTCTCTCTCTCTCTCTCTGCACCGTGTCTCTCTCTCTCTCTCTCTGCACCGTGTCTCTCTCTCTCTCTCTCTGCACCGTGTCTCTCTCTCTCTCTCTCTGCACCGTGTCTCTCTCTCTCTCTCTCTGCACCGTGTCTCTCTCTCTCTCTCTCTGCACCGTGTCTCTCTCTCTCTCTCTCTGCACCGTGTCTCTCTCTCTCTCTCTCTCTGCACCGTGTCTCTCTCTCTCTGCACCGTGTCTCTCTCTCGCTCTCTCTCTGCACCGTGTCTCTCTCTCTCTCTCTCTCTGCACCGTGTCTCTCTCTCTCTCTCTCTCTGCACCGTGTCTCTCTCTCTCTCTCTCTCTGCACCGTGTCTCTCTCTCTCTCTCTCTCTCTGCACCGTGTCTCTCTCTCTCTCTCTCTGCACCGTGTCTCTCTCTCTCTCTCTCTCTGCACCGTGTCTCTCTCTCTCTCTCTCTCTGCACCGTGTCTCTCTCTCTCTCTCTCTCTGCACCGTGTCTCTCTCTCTCTCTCTCTCTCTGCACCGTGTCTCTCTCTCTCTCTCTCTCTCTGCACCGTGTCTCTCTCTCTCTCTCTCTCTCTGCACCGTGTCTCTCTCTCTCTCTCTCTCTCTGCACCGTGTCTCTCTCTCTCTCTCTCTCTGCACCGTGTCTCTCTCTCTCTCTCTCTCTGCACCGTGTCTCTCTCTCTCTCTCTCTGCACCGTGTCTCTCTCTCTCTCTCTGCACCGTGTCTCTCTCTCTCTCTCTCTCTCTGCACCGTGTCTCTCTCTCTCTCTCTCTCTCTCTGCACCGTGTCTCTCTCTCTCTCTCTCTGCACCGTGTCTCTCTCTCTCTCTCTCTCTCTCTGCACCGTGTCTCTCTCTCTCTCTCTCTCTCTGCACCGTGTCTCTCTCTCTCTCTCTCTCTCTCTCTGCACCGTGTCTCTCTCTCTCTCTCTCTAAATCGTGTGAGTCACAGCAGAAAGAAGTCTCTTTTTTTTGAGTCTGCTATTAGGCTCTGATCCCCTGTGATTGGCAGGGACAGAGAGATGAAATGGAATTGCTGAGTGCAGGAGCCTTCCTGATGATGCAGGACCCAGATTCCAAACAGGAACTTCAGTCTGTCAGCCATTGTCTCCAGATTTACATCTGAAAGGGAGAGTGGACTCTGACTGACCTGCCAGGACTCTGTTGCTATGGAAAAGTAATTGTGTTACTGGAAGGGAAGGGATGTCTTTGTGACTGGAGAACGTGTTCAGCATTCAACAGAGCGATGAAACAGAACCCTGATCAACTAACACCCAGGCTGCCTAATATTCAGAGTGATTCCAAGACTCAGGACCATCAGCGAAAATCATCAAATCCTTCAAAATCCCAAATATCCATTTTCAGAGGTTCTTTAATGACCATCATGGAAAATACAAACCTGTCCCAGACATGTGCACCCAGACTCGGCTGTGACTTATACTGGACTGTGCTCGTCGAGGCGGCCCACGAGTCTACCCAGACTGGGCTGTGACTTATACTGGACTGTGTATTCTAGACGTGACCTTACGGCCCTTTAGCTCACCTGATGTAGCCGACTTGTGGCCTGTGCATCAGTTGCCATCGATACGAGGTCTTGTCCTTCCAGCCCACGTCACGGGGGTCTTTCCACAGCAGCCTGACCTGGTCGTCGGTGGTCCCAGTATTCCACAGCGCGTTCCTCAGGTGCTCCCCTGGGCCGCTCTTTGACTTTACAGCCTGATTGGGACACAAAGGGAAGCAAAAGTTAGGATCAGTCCGACAGGCAATTCAGGAACGATGTTTGTCTGAACTCATTAATTAAGACACACCCTTAGATCAGACACTGAGTGCATTCATTTAATGTAAATTGATTCTCGTAGCCTGTGTGGAGGCTCAAACACTGAGCATGTCACTGACCGTTGCGAGCTCTCGCGCGCCGCGGCCCGGTCGGTCTCCCGTACCTTACCAAAGTGGCCAAGCTTAGAATCATAGAAGTTTACAACATGGAAACAGGCCCTTCGGCCCAACATGTCCATGTTGCCCAGTTTATACCACTAAGCTAGTCCCAATTGCCTGCACTTGGCCCATATCCCTCTATACCCATCTTACCCATGTAACTGTCCAAATGCTTTTTAAAAGACAAAATTGTACCCGCCTCTACTACTGCCTCTGGCAGCTCGTTCCAGACACTCACCACCCTTTGAGTGAAAAAATTGCCCCTCTGGACCCTTTTGTATCTCTCCCCTCTCACCTTAAATCTATGCCCCCTCGTTATAGACTCCCCTACCTTTGGGAAAAGATTTTGACTATCTACCTTATCTATGCCCCTCATTATTTTATAGACTTCTATAAGATCACCCCTTAACCTCCTACTCTCCAGGGAAAAAAGTCCCAGTCTATCCAACCTCTCCCTATAAGTCAAACCATCAAGTCCCGGTAGCATCCTAGTAAAGCTTGGTGTTTGAGTGTGGACCGTGAGGCCTGATTCACCTGCTTTGACCCCTGAACTCTGTCTCCCCAGCACAAGGCAGGTCCAATACACTGCAGCTCTGGCACAGACTGTGGGGCAGGGAATTCCTGGAGGGGGGAGGGGGGAGTGCAGTGTTTACGTTCCAAGCAGAAGCAGCCGTATAACAGGAAACAGAGGAGGAGGGAGGGCCCTAGTGGAGCCTCACCTTCTTCCAGGTAAATGTAAGGAGTCGCACAACACCAGGTTATAGTCCAACAGTTTTATTTGAAATCACAAGCTTTCGGAGGCTTTCTCCTTCGTAACTTCTTCCAGGTACACTTGGCAGGTGTCTGTTTGCAGAGGCACCCAGAAGAAGTTGGCAGTAGCCCTTGTAACTGGCCCCCTTCGATCGGAGGACCTGAGAGAGGCAGATAGCGTGGCTCGAGAGGCCCCAAAAAGGTAAGAGGCCCTTTATTTGTTGCTGCTCCACCAGAGATGGTGGGGCCTCGAGCCAGGGGCCAATACCACACAGGCCTGCAGTAGCGGCTGGATTTGAGCCCCTGATTCTGGGCACAGGATGCTACCAAGGACAGGGCTGTGCCTGGGGTTAGACTGGGTTAATGCCTGACTTGGACCCACAAATACAGGCAGGTTCTGGTCAGTTCAGGCAAAGCTCACATGGGATTCCTGAACCCGATGAGCCTGGAGTCAGTAGTATCATTGGTCAGTCTGGTCCTGTTATCAGCCCACAGCCCCCAACAAGGGATCACTAGATAGTGATCAGGAGCAGGAACCATGGCTGACTTTTACAGCTCAGTCCCACACCGGGCATGTAGTTACTGAGTTATCAGATAGTCCACATCACTCACAGCTCAGTCCCACACCGGGCTTGTAATTACTGAGTTAGAGTCATAGAGTCATAGAAGTTTACAACATGGAAACAGGCCCTTCGGCCCAACATGTCCATGTCGCCCAGTTTATACCACTAAGCTAGTCCCAATTGCCTGCACTTGGCCCATATCCCTCTATACCCATCTTACCCATGTAACTATCCAAATGCGTTTTAAAAGACAAAATTGTACCCGCCTCTACTACTGCCTCTGGCAGCTCGTTCCAGACACTCACCACCCTTTGAGTGAAAAAATTGCCCCTCTGGACCTTTTTGTATCTCTCCCCTCTCACCTTAAATCTATGTCCCCTCATTATAGACTCCCCTACCTTTGGGAAAAGATTTTGACTATCTACCTTATCTATGCCCCTCATTATTTTATAGACTTCTATAAGATCACCCCTTAACCTCCTACTCTCCAGGGAAAAAAGTCCCAGTCTGTCTAACCTCTCCCTATAAGTCAAACCATCAAGTCCCGGCAGCATCCTAGTAAATCTTTTCTGCACTCTTTGTAGTTTAATAATATCCTTTCTATAATCAGAGACAGTCCACATCACTCACAGCTCAGTCCCACAGCGGGCTTGTAGTTACTGAGTTATCAGACAGTCCACATCACTCACAGCTCAGGGGTTTGTCTCACCTTGAGCTGCAATCCAGGCTCAGCCACGGCACGGAATGGTGTTGACTGCCAGTATGTTTGCTCCGTCTGTTTCCACATCACCACGTAGAAGCTGGAGCTGTCCTGATAGCCAAAGATAAAGCCGGCGTAGTCGTCGTCAGTCACCGTGTTCACATGGAAAGTGCCTTCAAAGTCCACCCCATTGAACGCAGTGTAACCTGGAACAGGACGACGAGAATCGTGGAATCAACATTCTCTACAAGATCACACCAGCAACACCAGCAACACCCGCACTCAGAGTGTGGGCAGCGCCAGGCAGCAGCTGAGCGAAACAAATTGAAAAAAACACCTGTAAGTTTCCTCGATCTCTACTTCCTTAAAGTAGGAATATCTGTCCTTATCAATATCAGGGGCTAAGAGCGTCCCATCAAACACTCCAAGACCAGGTACAGCACGGGTTAGATACAGAGTGAAGCTCCCTCTACACTGTCCCATCAAACACTCCCAGCGAGTGGGAACAGGCTGGACTTTTAATGTACTTTCCGTGGAGGTTGGTTGGACAGTAAATCCCTGGTGATCCCAGTAAATTGGTCTGCTCTCATCAGTCCCGTTCAGGCTGTTATCGTTCACATCACATTTCACCAACTTACCGACAGCTAATCCAGGGTCACTGTTCATAGTCTGCACAATCTCCATTCCCTGTGACAGAAAAACAAAAAGAGCAGCAGTGAGGGCCACTGAGGGGCAAGTCAGAGACACCCATGGGCAGTGAGGGCCACTGAGGGGCAAGTCAGAGACACCCATGGGCAGTGAGGGCCACTGAGGGGCAAGTCAAGACACTCAGGGATTGTGTGGGACAGTGAGGGGACGGGGGCTGGAGTCCACGGTAAGGGTATGAAGTTTGTGTTAGGGACTGAAGATGATGGCTTTGCTCTTCCCAATGTTTAACTCAAGGCTAGATGTCACACAGGCAGTCCAACATAGAGGGATGGTGGAGAGGTAGAGCTGGGTGTCGACAGCATACATGGGGAACCTGAAACTGTGTCTTCAGACGATGTCAGTCGAGTGAAGGGGCAGTATGTAGACGAGGAAGAGGTGTGGGGACAAGGATGGATCTTTGAAATATACACCTATATTTAAGAAGGAGTGAGATAGATTTCTAGACACAAAAGGCATCAAGGGGTATGGGGAGAGAGCGGGAATATGGTATTGAGATAGAGGATCAGCCATGATCATATTGAATGGCGGAACAGGCTCGAAGGGCCGAATGGCCTATTGCTTCTATTTTCTATGTAAGACCCAATTTTTCGTCTATCCTTGTATATTTGTATTTCTTTATACCAGACAGCATCCTTGAGAACCTGTGCTGCACCCTCTCGATTGCTTCAATATCCCTCCTATAGTATGGAGCCCAGTACAGCTCACAGTACTCTGACTGAGGTCTGATTAAGGTTTTATGTAGGCCCATCATTAGTCTGTGTTAGAGAAAGATAGGTAGAGATTGAGAGAGAGGTGGGGAGCAAGAATTAATACAGATAAAGGAGACACAGTAAGAATGAATTCACCTGGTTCAGGACCACCCAGTTTGGGTCGATTTGTGCATCACCCTCAGGGTCCAGAACAACAGTCTGATAGGCTCGGAAATCAGTGAGAGTGACCTCTGCACTCTCGGGACAGACATCGAATAGGTCAATCACGGCGTCATTATCAAAGTCATTTTCACAAACATCACCAATCCCGTTATCTGGAATAAAAGATAAATACAAAGTCTGAATAATACATCGACACCAGGCCCAGCCCTGCTCCCCAACCATCCCCCAGTTCCCCAACCCAATCCCCCAATGCCACAGTGAAAGGATCCACCCTCCCCCTTTATTTATTCGTTCATGGGATGTGGGCGTCGCTGGCGAGGCCGGCATTTATTGCCCATCCCTAATTGCCCTTGAGAAGGTGGTGGTGAGCCGCCTTCTTGAACCGCTGCAGTCCGAGTGGTGAAGGTTCTCCCACAGTGCTGTTAGGAAGGGAGTTCCAGGATTTTGACCCAGCGACGATGAAGGAACGGCGATATATTTCCAAGTCGGGATGGTGTGTGACTTGGAGGGGAACGTGCAGGTGGTGTTGGTCCCATGTACCTGCTGCTCTTGTCCTTCTAGGCGGTAGAGGTCGTGGGTTTGGGAGGTGCTGTAGAAGAAGCCTTGGCGAGTTGCTGCAGTGCATCCTGTGGATGGTACACACTGCAGCCACAGTGCGCCGGTGGTGAAGGGAGTGAATATTTAGGGTGGTGGATGGGGTGCCAATCAAGCGGGCTGCTTTGTCCTGGATGGTGTCGAGCTTCTTGAGTGTTGTTGGAGCTGCACTCATCCAGGCAAGTGGAGAGTATTCCATCACACTCCTGACTTGTGCCTTGTAGATGGTGGAAAGGCTTTGGGGAGTCAGGAGGTGAGTCACTCGCCGTAGAATACCCAGCCTCTGACCTGCTCGTGTAGCCACAGTATTTATATGGCTGGTCCAGTTAAGTTTCTGGTCAATGGTGACCCCGAGGATGTTGATGGTGGGGGATTCGGCGATGGTAATGCCGTTGAACGTCAAGGGGAGGTGGTTAGACTCTCTCTTGTTGGAGATGGTCATTGCCTGGCACTTGTCTGGCACGAATGTGGTCGGAGAGTTAGTTTGAGACACTAACCGTCAGAGTCCTTCTGATTGGGATTCACTATCAAGCGGCAGTTATCGGGGCCCAATGGCCCATAATCAGGGATCCCATCATTGTCGTCATCATCATCACATTCATCTCCCAATCCATCATTGTCAGAGTCCAGCTGGGAACTGTTTGGAGTTTCTGGACAATTGTCTTTGGAGTCCTGGTGTCCATCACCATCACTAAAACCAAAACCAAACCCCGGTGTCAATAAGTCACCGTAACATACAAAACAGGGTCTGTGGGGGGAACATGGAGCAGGGTCTGGGGGGGGGGAATATGAAGAGCAGGGTCTGGGGGGGGGGGGGGGGGAGATATGAAGAGCAGGGTCTGGGGGGGGGGAATATGAAGAGCAGGGTCTGGGGGGGGGTAATATGAAGAGCAGGGTCTGGGGGGGGGGGAATATGAAGAGCAGGGTCTGGGGGGGGGGAATATGAAGAGCAGGGTCTGGGGGGGGGGGGGAGATATGAAGAGCAGGGTCTGGGGGGGGGGGAGATATGAAGAGCAGGGTCTGGGGGGGGGGGAATATGAAGAGCAGGGTCTGGGGGGGGGGGAATATGAAGAGCAGGGTCTGGGGGGGGGGGGAGATATGAAGAGCAGGGTCTGGGGGGGGGTGGAGATATGAAGAGCAGGGTCTGGGGGGGGGGGGGAGATGTGAAGAGCAGGGTCTGGGGGGGGGGGGGGAGATGTGAAGAGCAGGGTCTGGGGGGGGGGGGGGAGATATGAAGAGCAGGGTCTGGGGGGGGGGGGATATGAAGAGCAGGGTCTGGGGGGGGGGGGGGGGGATATGAAGAGCAGGGTCTGGGAGGGGACAGGACAGAGGGTCTGGGGGGGGGGGGGGGGGGGGCGGGGACACGACCGAGGGTCTGGGGGGGGGGGGGGGGGCCGGGGACACGACCGAGGGACTGGGGGGGGGGGGGGCCGGGGACACGACCGAGGGTCTGGGGGGGGGGGGGCCGGGGACACGACCGAGGGTCTTGGGGGGGGGGGGGGGCGGGGACACGACCGAGGGTCTTGGGGGGGGGGGGGGGGCGGGGACACGACCGAGGGTCTGGGGGGGGGGGGGGCCGGGGACACGACCGAGGGTCTTGGGGGGGGGGGGCGGGGACACGACCGAGGGTCTGGGGGGGGGGGGGCGGGGACACGACCGAGGGTCTGGGGGGGGCGGGGACACGACCGAGGGTCTGGGGGGGGGGGGCGGGGACACGACCGAGGGTCTGGGGGGGGGGGGCGGGGACACGACCGAGGGTCCGGGGGGGGGGGGGCCGGGGACACGACCGAGGGTCTGGGGGGGGGGGGGGGGGGTGGGGACATGACCGAGGGTCTGGGGGGGGGGGGGGGTGGGGACACGACCGAGGGTCTGGGGGGGGGGGGGGGGGGCGGGGACACGACCGAGGGTCTGGGGGGGGGGCGGGGACACGACCGAGGGTCGGGGGGGGGGGGGGGCCGGGGACACGACCGAGGGTCTGGGGGGGGGGGCGGGTACATGGAAGACAGGTTCACGACTTGGTCGGGGGGGGGGGTTAGGGGATATAGTTTGGGGGGGGGGGTGTGAGTTGTTAAGTTATGCACAGGATTGAAATGTGGGGGGAAGGTTTGGAGCGCGATGTCTCGGGGTAAATGCAGATTATTGTGTTAAAGTAAGTGTCAGTAGGTGAGGACAGCAAGCTTGCAACTGTGTGAAGATCTTGCCTCTCGCTGGGCAGTGAATGTCGGCAGGGTATTCAACCACAAGGGGCATCACAGTTGAGCTTGACCGTGGCCGCGCCTGACACCCAGACTCGTCACTGGATAACGGCCAGGAGCACGAACCCCTCTGGAGTTTTCAATCCCAAACCCACTGATACGCAGGTCGGTTATTGCAGCTGGGGTCAGCTTCCCGCACAGATTGAATGCTCTCTATTTGGTGAGGTTCAGGACGGCAGTGGGTCGTACATATAACCCCAGGCAGCCAGGACAGAGAGAGTGAGTGAGTGTGTGTTCACAGTGGGCACAAGTTGTGAGTGGGTGGAGGTGAGGACAGAGCAACCTACCCATCCTGATTATTGTCACATGCATCGCCCACCAGGTCGTCATCTGCATCAGTCTGCAGAGAGGGTTCAAACACACACAGGTTAATGCAGGGCACATCGGACAACCCTTCCCTAACATCACACACCAAACACAATCTCCCCAAACACAATCTCACCAAACACAATCTCCCCAAACATCACACACCAAACACAATCTCCCCAAACATCACACACCAAACACAATCTCACCAAACACAATCTCCCCAAACATCACACACCAAACACAATCTCCCCAAACATCACACGCCAAACACAATCTCCCCAAACATCACACTCCAAACACAATCTCACCAAACATCACACACCAAACACAATCTCCCCAAACATCACACACCAAACACAATCTCCCCAAACATCACACCCAAACACAATCTCCCCAAACATCACACGCCAAACACAATCTCACCAAACATCACACACCAAACACAATCTCCCCAAACACAATCTCACCAAACATCACACACCAAACACAATCTCCCCAAACACAATCTCCCCTAATATCACACACCAAACACAATCTCCCCAAACACAATCTCCCCAAACACAATCTCCCCAAACACAATCACCCAAACATCACACACCAAACACAATCTCCCCAAACACAATCTCACCAAACATCACACACCAAACACAATCTCCCCAAACACAATCTCCCCAAACATCACACACCAAACACAATCTCACCAAACATCACACACCAAACACAATCTCACCAAACACAATCTCCCCAAACACAATCTCACCAAACATCACACACCAAACACAATCTCCCCAAACACAATCTCCCAAACACAATCTCCCCAAACATCACACACCAAACACAATCTCCCCAAACATCACACACCAAACACAATCTCCCCAAACATCACACACCAAACACAATCTCCCCAAACATCACACACCAAACACAATCTCCCCAAACATCACACACCAAACACAATCTCCCCAAACATCACACACCAAACACAATCTCCCCAAACATCACACACCAAACACAATCTCCCCAAACATCACACACCAAACACAATCTCCCCAAACATCACACGCCAAACACAATCTCCCCAAACATCACACGCCAAACACAATCTCACCAAACATCACACACCAAACACAATCTCCCCAAACATCACACGCCAAACACAATCTCACCAAACATCACACACCAAACACAATCTCCCCAAACATCACACGCCAAACACAATCTCCCCAAACATCACACGCCAAACACAATCTCACCAAACACAATCTCACCAAACATCACACGCCAAACACAATCTCACCAAACATCACACGCCAAACACAATCTCACCAAACACAATCTCCCCAAACATCACACGCCAAACACAATCTCACCAAACATCACACACCAAACACAATCTCCCCAAACATCACACGCCAAACACAATCTCCCCTAACATCACACACCAAACACAATCTCACCAAACACAATCTCCCCAAACATCACACACCAAACACAATCTCCCCAAACACAATCTCACCAAACATCACACACCAAACACAATCTCCCCAAACACAATCTCACCAAACATCACACACCAAACACAATCTCCCCAAACACAATCTCCCCTAACATCACACACCAAACACAATCTCCCCAAACACAATCTCACCAAACATCACACACCAAACACAATCTCCCCAAACACAATCTCCCCTAACATCACACACCAAACACAATCTCCCCAAACACAATCTCACCAAACATCACACACCAAACACAATCTCCCCAAACATCACACACCAAACACAATCTCCCCAAACACAATCTCACCAAACACAATCTCCCCAAACACAATCTCCCCAAACACAATCTCCCCAAACACAATCTCCCCAAACATCACACACCAAACACAATCTCCCCAAACACAATCTCCCCAAACACAATCTCCCCAAACATCACACACCAAACACAATCTCCCCAAACACAATCTCACCAAACATCACACACCAAACACAATCTCCCCAAACATCACACACCAAACACAATCTCCCCAAACACAATCTCACCAAACATCACACACCAAACACAATCTCCCCAAACACAATCTCCCCAAACATCACACACCAAACACAATCTCCCCTAACACAATCTCACCAAACATCACACACCAAACACAATCTCCCCTAACACAATCTCACCAAACACAATCTCCCCAAACACAATCTCCCCAAACACAATCTCCCCAAACATCACACACCAAACACAATCTCACCAAACATCACACACCAAACACAATCTCCCCTAACATCACACACCAAACACAATCTCACCAAACATCACACACCAAACACAATCTCCCCAAACATCACACACCAAACACAATCTCCCCAAACACAATCTCACCAAACATCACACACCAAACACAATCTCCCCAAACATCACACACCAAACACAATCTCCCCAAACACAATCTCACCAAACACAATCTCCCCAAACATCACACACCAAACACAATCTCCCCAAACATCACACACCAAACACAATCTCCCCTAACATCACACACCAAACACAATCTCCCCAAACATCACACACAGAGGACTGTGGATGCTGAGTCGTTCAGTGTATTCAAGACTGAGATCGATGGATATTTGGACTCTAAGGGAATCAAGGGATATGGGGATCGGTCGGGAAAGTGGAGTTGAGGTCAAAGATCGGCCATGATCTTATTGACTGGTGGAGCAGGCTCGAGGGGCCGAATGGCCTACTCCTCCTCCTATTTCTTATATTTTGACACCAAACACGACCCTCTCAGAATTTTCCTTGAATGGAGGACAGGACAGTTTCTGTTAAAACAAAACTTTATTAAATTACACAGACCTGGAATTTTCCCCCTTTGAATACAAAGGGGCAAATATATATGGACTTCCAGAAGGCATTCGACAAAGTTCCACATGAGAGACTGTTAACAAAAATGTGAATGTATGTTGGAGGCAACCTGTTGGGCTGGATAGGGAATTGGTCAGGAGGTCGGAGACAGAGAGTGGGGATAATGGATATGTCCTCAAATTGGCAGGATGTGACTAGTGGTGTCCCCCAGGGATCTGTTCTGGGACCTCAGCTTTTCAGTATATTTATAAATAACTTGGATGATGGAATGGAGAGCCATATATCCTAGTTTACTGATGACACTAAGTTAGGTGGGACAGTAAATATTGTAGATGGGAGCAGAAAGTTTCAAAGGGACATTGAGAGACTGAGTGAGTGGGCAAAACTGGGGTAGATGGAGTTCAATGTGAGAAAGTGTGAGGTCATCCACTTTGGACCTAAGAAAGGTAGATCAGAGTATTTTCTAAATGGCGAGAAACTAAGAACTGTGGAGGAGCAGAGTAATTTAGGGGCCCAGAAATCACTGAAGTAACGGAGAGGGCTGATGAGGGTAGTGCGGTTGATGTGGTATATATGGACTTTCAAAATGCGTTTGATAAAAGTAGCACCTAACAGACTTGTTAGCAAAATTAAAGCCCGTGGGATTAAAGGGGCAGTTGCTGTGTGGATACGAAATTGGCTACGGGACAGAAAGCAGAGAGTAGTGGTGAACGGTTGTTTTTCAGATTGGAGTGAAGTATAAAGTGGTGTTCCCCAGGGGTCGGTAATAGGACCACTGCTCTTTTTGATATAAACTGGACTTGGGTATACAGGGCATAATTTCAAAGTTTGCAGATGACACGAAACTGGAAAATGTAGTAAACAATGAAGAAGATAGTAACAGACTTCAGGAGGACATAGACAGACTGGTGATGTGGGCAGACATGTGGCAGATGAAATTTAATGCAGAATTGTAAAGTGATACATTTTGGTAGGAAGAATGTGGAGATGCAATATATATTAAATAGTACAATTCTAAAGGGGGTGCAGGAACAGAGAGACCTGAGGGTGTACATACACACTATCTCTGCACACAAAGGGTGGGAGAAGTTTGGAACTCTCTTCCACAAACGGCAATTGTTACTGGCTCAATTGCTAAATTTAAATGTGAGATAGATAGCTTTTTGGCAACCAAAGGTATTAAGGGATATGGGCCAAAGGCAGGTATATGGAGTTAGATCACAGATCAGCCATGATCTTATCAAATGGTGGAGCAGGCTCAAGGGGCTGAATGGCCTACTCCTGTTCCTATGTTTCCTATACACAAATCTTTGAAGGTGGAAGGACAAGTTGAGAATGCGGTTAAAAAGGCATACGGGATCCATGGCTTTATAAATAGAGGCATAGCGTACAAAAGCAAGGAAGTTATGCCTGACCTTTATAAAATGCTGGTTAGGCTCCAACTGGAGTATTGTGTCCAATTCTGGGCACCACACTTCAGGAAGGATTTGAAGGCTTTAAGAGAAGGTGCAGAAGAGATTTACTAGAATGGTTGTAGGGATGAGGGACTTCTGTTATGTGGCTAGACTGGAGAAACTGGGATTTTTCTCTTAGAGGTGTTCAAAATCACAAAGTTCGAAATCACGGGTTTTGATAGGGTAAATAAGGAGAAACTGTTTCCAGTGGCAGGAGGGTCAGTAACCAGAGGACACGGATTTAAGGTGATCGGCAAAAGAGCCAGAGGTGACAGGAGGAAAAACTTTTTTACACAGCGAGTGGTTCTGATCTGGAATTCACTGCCTGAAAGGGCGGTGGAAGCAGATTCAATAGTAACTTTCAAAAAGGGAATTGGATAAATACTTGAAGGGTAAAAATATAGAGGGCTATGGGGGAAGAGCAGGGGGGAGTGGGACTAATTGTTACCTTTTTCAAAGAACTGGCACAGGCCTGATGGGCTGAATGGCCTCCTTCTGTGCTGTATCATGAGGAACATAGGAACAGGAGTAGGCCATTCAGCCCTTCGAGCCTGCTCCGCCATTTGATAAGATTTTTTAAATTTTTTTTTATTCGTTCACGGGATGTGGGCTTCGCTGGCGAGGCCAGCATTTATTGCCCATCCCTAATTGCCCTTGAGAAGGTGGTGGTGAGCCGCCTTCTTGAACCGCTGCAGTCCGTGTGGTGACGGTTCTCCCACAGTGCTGTTCGGAAGGGAGTTCCAGGATTTTGACCCAGCGACAATGAAGGAACGGCGATATATTTCCAAGTCAGGATGGTGTGTGACTTGGAGGGGAATGTGCAGGTGGTGTTGTTCCCATGCGCCTGCTGCTCTTGTCCTTCTAGGTGGTAGAGGTCGCGGGTTTGGGAGGTGCTGTCGAAGAAGCCCTGGCGAGTTGCTGCAGTGCATCCTGTGGATGGTACACACTGCAGCCACAGTGTGCCGGTGGTGAAGGGAGTGAATGTTTAGGGTGGTGGATGGGGTGCCAATCAAGCGGGCTGCTTTATCTTGGATGGTGTCGAGCTTCTTGAGTGTTGTTGGAGCTGCACTCATCCAGGCAAGTGGAGAGTATTCCATCACACTCCTAACTTGTGCCTTGTAGATGGTGGAAAGGCTTTGGGGAGTCAGGAGGTGAGTCACTCGCCACAGAATACCCAGCCTCTGACCTGCTCTCGTAGCCACAGTATTTATATGGCTGGTCCAGTTAAGTTTCTGGTCAATGGTGACCCCCAGGATGTTGATGGTGGGGGATTCGGCGATGGTAATGCCGTTGAATGTCAAGGGGAGGTGGTTAGACTCTCTCTTGTTGGAGATGGTCATTGCCTGGCACTTGTCTGGCGCGAATGTTACTTGCCACTTATGAGCCCAAGCCTGGATGTTGTCCAGGTCTTGCTGCATGCGGGCTCGGACTGCTTCATTATCTGAGGGGTTGCGAATGGAACTGAACACTGTGCAGTCATCAGCGAACATCCCCATCTCTGACCTTATGATGGAGGGAAGGTCATTGATGAAGCAGCTGAAGATGGTTGGGCCTAGGACACTGCCCTGAGGAACTCCTGCAGCAATGGCTGAGATGATTGGCCTCCAACAACCACTACCATCATCCTTTGTGCTAGGTATGACTCGAGCCACTGGAGAGTTTTCCCCCTGATTCCCATTGACTTCAATTTTACTAGGGCTCCTTGGTGCCACACTCGGTCAAATGCTGCCTTGATGTCAAGGGCAGTCACTCTCACCTCACCTCTGGAATTCAGCTCTTTTGTCCATGTTTGGACCAAGGCTGTAATGAGGTCTGGAGCCGAGTGGTCCTGGCGGAACCCAAACTGAGTATCGGTGAGCAGGTTACTGGTGAGTAAGTGCCGCTTGATAGCACTGTCGACGACACCTTCCATCACTTTGCTGATGATTGAGAGTAGACTGATGGGGCGGTAATTGGCCGGATTGGATTTGTCCTGCTTTTTGTGGACAGGACATACCTGGGCAATTTTCCACATTGTCGGGTAGATGCCAGTGTTGTAGCTGTACTGGAACAGCTTGGCTAGAGGCGCAGCCAGTTCTGGAGCACAAGACTTCAGCACTACAGCTGGGATGTTGTCGGGGCCCATAGCCTTTGCTGTATCCAGTGCACTCAGCCGTTTCTTGATATCACGTGGAGTGAATCGAATTGGCCGAAGACTGGCTTCCGTGATGGTGGGGATATCGGGAGGAGGCTGAGATGGATCATCCACTCGGCACTTCTGGCTGAAGATGGTTGCAAACGCTTCGGCCTTGTCTTTTGCACTCACGTGCTGGACTCCGCCATCATTGAGAATGGGGATGTTTGCAGCGCCTCCTCCTCCCGTTAGTTGTTTAATTGTCCACCACCATTCACGACTGGATGTGGCAGGACTGCAGAGCTTTGATCTGATCCGTTGGTTGTGGAATCGCTTAGCTCTGTTTAGCATGCATGTCGTCCTGAATTGTAGCTTCACCAGGTTGGCACCTCATTTTTAGGTACGCCTGGTGCTGCTCCTGGCATGCTCTTCTACACTCCTCATTGAACCAGGGTTGATCCCCTGGCTTGTTGGTAATGGTAGAGTGAGGAATATGCCGGGCCATGAGGTTACAGATTGTGCTGGAATACAATTCTGCTACTGCTGACGGCCCACAGCGCCTCATGGATGCCCAGTTTTGAGCTGCTCGATCTGTTCTGAATCTATCCCATTTAGCACGGTGGTAGTGCCACACAACACGTTGGATGGTGTCCTCAGTGCGAAGACGGGATTTCATCTCCACGAGGACTGTGCGGTGGTCACTCCTACCAATACTGTCACGGACAGATGCATTTGCGACAGGTAGATTGGTGAGGACGAGGTCAAGTAAGTTTTTCCCTCGTGTTGGTTCGCTCACCACCTGCCGCAGGCCCAGTCTAGCAGCTATGTCCTTCAGGACTCGGCCAGCTCGGTCAGTAGTGGTGCTACCGAGCCACTCTTGGTGATGGACATTGAAGTCCCCCACCCAGAGTACATTTTGTGCCCTTGCTACCCTCAGTGCTTCCTCCACAGATCATGGCTGATCTGTGATCTAACTCCATATACCTGCCTTTGGCCCATATTCCTTAATACCTTTGGTTGCCAAAAAGCTATCTATCTCAGATTTAAATTTAGCAATTGAGCTAGTATCAATTGCCGTTTGCAGAAGAGAGTTCCAAACTTCTACCACCCTTTATGTGTAGAAATGTTTTCTAATCTCGCTCCTGAAAGGTCTGGCTCTAATTTTTAGACTGTGCCCCCTACTCCTAGAATCCCCAACCAGCGGAAATAGTTTCTCTCTATCCACCCTATCTGTTCCCCTTAATATCTTATAAACTTCGATCAGATCACCCCTTAACCTTCGAAACTCCAGAGAATACAACCCCAATTTGTGTCATCTCTCCTCGTAACTTAACCCTTGAAGACCGGGTATCATTCTAGTAAACCTTCGCTGCACTCCCTCCAAGGCCAATATGTCCTTCCGAAGGTGCGGTGCCCAGAACTGCTCACAGTACTCCAGATGCGGTCTATCCAGGGTTTTGTACAGCTGCAGCATAACTTCTGCCCCCTTGTACTCCAGTCCTCTAGATATAAAGGCCAGCATTCCATTAGCCTTATTGATTATTTTCTGCACCTGTTCATGACACTTCAATGATCTATATACCTGAACCTCTGAGTCCCTTTGGACATCCACTGTTTTTAACTTTTTACCATTTCGAAAGTACCCTGTTCTATCCTTTTTTGATCCAAAGTGGATGACCTCACATTTGTCTATATTGAATTCCATTTGCCACAGTTTTGCCCATTCATCTAATCTATCAATATCGCATTGTAATTTTATGTTTTCATCTACACTGCTTACAATGCCACCAATCTTTGTGTCATCGGCAAACTTGGATATGAGACTTTCTATGTCTTCATCTAAGTCGTTAATAAATATTGTGAATAATTAAGGCCCCAAGACAGATCCCTGCGGGACTCCACTAGTCACATCCTGTCAATGTGAGTACTTACCCATTATCCCTACTCTCTGTCACCTTTCGCTCAGCCAACTTCCTAACCAAGTCCGTACTTTTCCCTCGATTCCATGGGCTTCTATCTTAGCTAACAGCCTCTTATGTGGGACCTTACCAAATGCCTATATGATAAAAGCTGGTGGACAGGTACAAAAAATAATTTAAAAGGCTAAAGGAACATTGGCCTTTATCTCAAGAGGGCTGGAATACAAAGGGGTGGACTTATGTTCCAGCTGTACAGAGCTCGGGTCAGACCCCATCTGGAGATACTGCGTTCAGTTCTGGGCACCGCACCTCAGGAAGGATATATTGACCTTAGAGAGGGGGTGCAGCACAGATTTACCAGAATGATACCGGGGCTAAAAGGGTTAAATTATGAGGACAGGCACACAGACTGGGCTTGTATTCCTTCGAATTTATAAGATTATGAGGTGATCTAATTAAGGTGTTTAAGATGATTAAAGGATTTGATAGGGTAGATAGAGAGAAACTATTTCCTCTGGTGGGAGAATCCAGAACAAGGGGGCAGAACCTTAAAATTAGAGCTCGGCCGTTCAGGGGTGATGTCAGGAAGCATTTCTTCACACAAAGGGGAGTGGGAATCTGGAACTCTCTCCCCCAAAAAGCTGCTGAGGCTGGGGGTCAATTAAAAACTTCTAAACTGAGATTGATAGATTTTAAGGGGATTAAGGATTACGGAACCAAGGCGGGTGGATGGAGTTAAGATCGAGATCAGCCGTGATCTAACTGAACAGTGGAACAGGCTCGAGGGGCTGAATGGCCGCTTTTTGTTCCTAAAACTGCCAACTAGTGAAGTGTTTTATCCCCCATCATTGCCCAATTCTCCCCCTCCTCTGCTGACTGTGTTAGTCTCTTGATGTAGTTTGCTTCTAACAGGGTTCACCTCCTCCCCACAATACCGAACCCAAGTAGCTGTTCTTCCTGTGTGTGACTAGTCAGTAACAGTCGGATATTCAACCATGGTGGAGTCACAGTCGAGCCTGATCGTGCCATTGAAATCCACACATGCATTTTCCAGCAGGAATCACTGGCTGGCGATCAGGAGCTGGAACTCTGGCTGAGGTTTTCTCTCAGGTAACTCGGCACAGACTGAGGAGTTGGGGAGCCGTTACTGTGGCTCCAATACAGAAAGGAATAGAGTTCACCCCCAGGAATAAACTGGAATTCTCCTTGATGCGGACGCCGATCCTCGGGGAGGATCCCGATCGCGGACGCCGATCCTCGGGGAGGATCCAGATTGTGCTGCAGGTATTTTATTGTTTACATCAAAAGACAACATTTATTTACAATCAGATTATGGAGGGAAGTGAGCAGTACCTGTGTGGGATTACTCATTTCGGGACAGCTGTCACACGCATCTCCTACTCCATCTCCATCTCTGTCTGTTTGCAGAGGGTTTGGAACACTGCCGCAATTGTCCAAAACATTGGGAATACCTGGAAAAGTAATAAAGAGAATGGCAATGTCCACACAAACACCAGACAGGTAAGGAGAGCAGGGTTCAAGGTGGTGGAGTTCCCTGGTGTTTGGGGGGAGGGGGGGCGGGCGGAGTTCCCTGGGGTTTGGGGGGAGGGGGGCGGGTGGAGTTCCCTGGGGTTTGGGGGGAGGGGGGCGGGCGGAGTTCCCTGGGGTTTGGGGGGAGGGGGGCGGGCGGAGTTCCCTGGGGTTTGGGGGGAGGGGGGCGGAGTTCCCTGGGGTTCGGGGAGGGGGGCAGAGTTCCCTGGGGTTTGGGGGGAGGGGGGCGGGCAGAGTTCCCTGGGGTTTGGGGGGGGGGGGCAGAGTTCCCTGGGGTTTGGGGGAAGGGGGCGGGCGGAGTTCCCTGGGCTTTGGGGGGAGGGGAGTGTGAGTGAGTGAGTGTGTGGGGGTGAATGTGTGGGTGTGTGTGTGGGTGTGAGTGAGTGTGTGTGTGTGTGGGGGGGTGAGTGTGTGTGAGTGTGTGAGTGAGTGTGGGGGTGAGTGAGTGAGTGTGTGTGGGGGTGAGTGTGAGTGAGTGTGGGTGTGGGTGAGTGAGTGTGTGGGTGAGTGAGTGTGTGGGTGGGGGTGAGTGTGTGGGTGAGTGAGTGTGTGGGTGGGGGTGAGTGTGTGTGTGTGGGGGTGAGTGTGAGTGGGTGTTGGGAGATCGGTGAGTGTGTGTGTGTGGGGGTGAGTGTGTGTGAGGGTGAGTGTGTGTGAGGGTGAGTGAGTGTGGGGGTGAGTGTGTGTGTGTGAGTGTGTGTGTGTGAGTGGGTGTTGGGAGATCGGAGGGTGAGTGTGGGGGTGAGTGTGTGTGTGGGTGAGTGTGTGTGTGAGTGTGAGTGTGTGTGAGGGTGTTGGGAGATCGGGGAGTGGGGGTGTGTGTGAGTGAGTGAGTGTGTGAGTGAGTGTGTGAGTGAGGGTGTGAGTGAGGGTGTGAGTGAGGGTGTGAGTGAGGGTGTGAGTGAGGGTGTGAGTGAGGGTGAGTGAGGGTGTGAGTGAGGGTGTGAGTGAGTGTGTGTGAGGGTGTGAGTGAGTGTGTGTGAGGGTGTTGGGAGATCAGTGAGTGTATGAAACTCTATTTACCATCTCCATCGATGTCGTTGTCACAGGCATCTCCCTCCCCATTACTGTCCGTGTCCTTTTGACTGTTGTTGGGAACATTGGGACAATTGTCACAGGCGTCCCCGAACGAGTCTGTGTCGGAGTTCTGCTGGTCCTTGTTGTGAACCAGTCTGCAGTTATCCTGTAAAAGGAGATGTTTATGGTTTACTTCAGACCCTTATCTGGACTGTGCTTCCAGACAGGAAGATCCCATGGCATTATTTGAAGAGCAGGGAAGTTCTCCTGGTGTCCTGGCTCATATTTATCCCTCAATCACTATCACTAAAGCAGATTATCTGGTCATTTATCTCATTGCTGTTTGTGGGATCTTGCTGTGCGCAGATTAGCTGCTGCGTTTCCTACGTTACAACAGTGACTACACTTCAAAAGAATGTCTTTGGCTGTAAATCGCTTTGGAACGTCCTGAGGATGTGAAAAGCACGATATAAATGCAAGTTCTTTCCTTTTGTCTCTGGCTGTGATTTGATGTTCACGAGGCAGAGACTTAGTAGTGGGTGTGAGATCAGTAATGCTTGAAAATTGTCCAGCCAATCACAGCTATGGAACAGTGATTCTCGGCCAGGGGCTCTGGAACACAATGGAAACGGGCAGATAATTGGGAATTTGCTTCGGTTAAAAGTAAACCAAGGATGATTGAATGGGGAACAGGCGTCGTGCTCCAGTCCATCACTCCCCCCACCCCGAGTCCTGCTCCCAGGGGACTGGGTCGAGGACAGCACGGGGATACAAGGCATGTCAATGTCTTTGTTCCAAAGCTCCAGGCCCCAGCACAGGTTGGGGAACACTGGATCTCCTTTGGTTATTGGTTCAAACCTCCACATTCTTGATCCCGTCCCCATCAGCGTCGTTGTCGCACTGATCGCCCACATTATCGTTGTCAGCATCCTCTTGCCCAGAGTTGGGGGTATACCTGCAATTATCCTGGGGGGAGACAGAAAGAAACCTCAAACAGGTGAATACTAAAGTGAAGGGGCAGCAGGGACAATCCTCCAGGATAAAAACACTTTATGACACACCCAGGAACCCAGCACTTGGAAAGTTCCACTGCTTAATTTCCGATTCACACCCTTTCGAAATTTCTCGACCTGTTCGAACAGTTTAACTGAGGCAGAGATCAATGACATGGTTCAATTAGCAGTGCTCCTGTTTCTGTGTCACCACTACAGACCTGAGTACAGAGTCTGGGTTAAACTTCAGTGCCATATTGAGGGAGCGCCGCACTGTCGGAGGGTCGGTACTGAGGGAGCGCCGCACTGTCGGAGGGGCGGTACTGAGGGAGCGCCGCACTGTCGGAGGGTCGGTACTGAGGGAGCGCTGCACTGTCGGAGGGTCGGTACTGAGGGAGCGCCGCACTGTCGGAGGGTCGGTACTGAGGGAGCGCCGCACTGTCGGAGGGTCGGTACTGAGGGAGCGCCGCACTGTCGGAGGGTCGGTACTGAGGGAGCGCCGCACTGTCGGAGGGTCGGTACTGAGGGAGCGCCGCACTGTCGGAGGGTCGGTACTGAGGGAGCGCCGCACTGTCGGAGGGGCGGTACTGAGGGAGCGCCGCACTGTCGGAGGGGCGGTACTGAGGGAGCGCCGCACTGTCGGAGGGGCGGTACTGAGGGAGCGCCGCACTGTCGGAGGGGCGGTACTGAGGGAGCGCCGCACTGTCGGAGGGTCGGTACTGTGGGAGCGCCGCACTGTCGGAGGGTCGGTACTGAGGGAGCGCCGCACTGTCGGAGGGTCGGTACTGAGGGAGCGCCGCACTGTCGGAGGGGCGGTACTGAGGGAGCGCCGCACTGTCGGAGGGGCGGTACTGAGGGAGCGCCGCACTGTCGGAGGGGCGGTACTGAGGGAGCGCCGCACTGTCGGAGGGGCGGTACTGAGGGAGCGCCGCACTGTCGGAGGGGCGGTACTGAGGGAGCGCCGCACTGTCGGAGGGGCGGTACTGAGGGAGCGCCGCACTGTCGGAGGGGCGGTACTGAGGGAGCGCCGCACTGTCGGAGGGTCGGTACTGAGGGAGCGCCGCACTGTCGGAGGGTCGGTACTGAGGGAGCGCCGCACTGTCGGAGGGTCGGTACTGAGGGAGCGCCGCACTGTCGGAGGGTCGGTACTGAGGGAGCGCCGCACTGTCGGAGGGTCGGTACTGAGGGAGCGCCGCACTGTCGGAGGGTCGGTACTGAGGGAGCGCCGCACTGTCGGAGGGTCGGTACTGAGGGAGCGCCGCACTGTCGGAGGGTCGGTACTGAGGGAGCGCCGCACTGTCGGAGGGTCGGTACTGAGGGAGCGCCGCACTGTCGGAGGGTCGGTACTGAGGGAGCGCCGCACTGTCGGAGGGTCGGTACTGAGGGAGCGCCGCACTGTCGGAGGGTCGGTATTGAGGGAGCGCCGCACTGTCGGAGGGTCGGTACTGAGGGAGCGCCGCACTCTCGGAGGGTCGGTACAGAGGGAGCGCCGCACTGTCGGAGGGGCGGTACTGAGGGAGCGCCGCACTGTCGGAGGGGCGGTACTGAGGGAGCGCCGCACTGTCGGAGGGGCGGTACTGAGGGAGCGCCGCACTGTCGGAGGGGCGGTACTGAGGGAGCGCCGCACTGTCGGAGGGGCGGTACTGAGGGAGCGCCGCACTGTCGGAGGGTCGGTACTGAGGGAGCGCCGCACTGTCGGAGGGGCGGTACTGAGGGAGCGCCGCACTGTCGGAGGGGCGGTACTGAGGGAGCGCCGCACTGTCGGAGGGGCGGTACTGAGGGAGCGCCGCACTGTCGGAGGGGCGGTACTGAGGGAGCGCCGCACTGTCGGAGGGGCGGTACTGAGGGAGCGCCGCACTGTCGGAGGGTCGGTACTGAGGGAGCGCCGCACTGTCGGAGGGTCGGTACTGAGGGAGCGCCGCACTGTCGGAGGGGCGGTACTGAGGGAGCGCCGCACTGTCGGAGGGGCGGTACTGAGGGAGCGCCGCACTGTCGGAGGGTCGGTACTGAGGGAGCGCCGCACTGTCGGAGGTGCTGCCTTTTGGATGAGACATTAATCGGAGGTGTCTACCTGTTCAGGTGGACCCAAAATATGCTGTGGTACTATTCAGAGGAGTGGGGAATCCTTCCAGCGTTTAGTCAACATTCCATAACCAACACCATGAAACAGGTTATCTGGTCAGTCATTCATTCGCTGTTCCATGTTTACCTACATAACAACAGTGAGTACTCATAGAATGACACAGCACAGAAGGAGGCCATTTGGCCCATCGTGCCTGTGCCAGCTCTTTCATCAATTCTGAGGTGGATGACTGACTTTCCCCTTCTGATGATCCTGTGAATGCTCACCTTCTTACAGTGACGGTGATTATCGATACAGGGCAGGTCATGGTCTGGGTAACCATCGATATCAGTGTCCAGCCCACACACGTAGCCATTCCCAGCCCAGCCAACGTTGCACTGTGGTGGAAAAGAATCATAGTGAGAGATGGGGACACAATGGCCGTGACAGCCCCGCTCTGCTCATGGCTCTCACCGCAGAGAACTGTACAGACACACTCCCACAGAGAAGAGGCACCTCGCATCGGCCCAAAAACCTCCTGCAGCCAGAGCTGTAGGTCTCAGCCTCAACCTCCCGGCTTTGATACGCCACAAACCCCGGCCTGTACCAATATTTCAAGCCCAAAACTGAACAAAACAACTGGTGGGGCCAACAGTCCACAGTGAGACTGTCTGTGAGTAAGGGGCTAACAGTCCACAGTGAGACTGTGGGAGAGTGAGGGGCCAACAGTCCACAGTGAGACTGTGGGAGAGTGAGGGTCCAACAGTCCACAGTGAGACTGTGGGAGAGTGAGGGTCCAACAGTCCACAGTGAGACTGTGGGAGAGTGAGGGTCCAACCGTCCACAGTGAGACTGTGGGAGAGTGAGGGTCCAACAGTCCACAGTGAGACTGTCTGAGAGTGAGGGTCTAACCGTCCACAGTGAGACTGTGGGAGAGTGAGGGTCCAACAGCCCACAGTGAGACTGTGGGAGAGTGAGGGTCCAACAGCCCACAGTGAGACTGTGGGAGAGTGAGGGTCCAACAGTCCACAGTGAGACTGTCTGAGAGTGAGGGTCTAACCGTCCACAGTGAGACTGTGGGAGAGTGAGGGTCCAACAGTTCACAGTGAGACTGTCTGAGAGTGAGGGTCCAACAGTCCACAGTGAGACTGTCTGAGAGTGAGGGTCTAACAGTCCACAGTGAGACTGTGGGAGAGTGAGGGTCCAACAGCCCACAGTGAGACTGTGGGAGAGTGAGGGTCCAACAGCCCACAGTGAGACTGTCTGAGAGTGAGGGTCTAACCGTCCACAGTGAGACTGTGGGAGAGTGAGGGTCCAACAGCCCACAGTGAGACTGTGGGAGAGTGAGGGTCTAACCGTCCACAGTGAGACTGTGGGAGAGTGAGGGTCCAACAGCCCACAGTGAGACTGTCTGAGAGTGAGGGTCCAACAGCCCACAGTGAGACTGTGGGAGAGTGAGGGTCCAACAGCCCACAGTGAGACTGTGGGAGAGTGAGGGTCCAACAGCCCACAGTGAGACTGTGGGAGAGTGAGGGTCCAACAGTCCACAGTGAGACTGTGGGAAAGTGAGGGTCTAACAGTCCACAGTGAGACTGTGGGAGAGTGAGGGTCTAACCGTCCACAGTGAGACTGTGGGAGAGTGAGGGTCCAACAGTCCACAGTGAGACTGTCTGAGAGTGAGGGTCTAACCGTCCACAGTGAGACTGTGGGAGAGTGAGGGTCCAACAGTCCACAGTGAGACTGTCTGAGAGTGAGGGTCTAACCGTCCACAGTGAGACTGTGGGAGAATGAGGGTCTAACCGTCCACAGTGAGACTGTCTGAGAGTGAGGGTCCAACAGCCCACAGTGAGACTGTGGGAGAGTGAGGGTCCAACAGTCCACAGTGAGACTGTCTGAGAGTGAGGGTCTAACCGTCCACAGTGAGACTGTGGGAGAGTGAGGGTCTAACTGTCCACAGTGAGACTGTGGGAGAATGAGGGTCTAACCGTCCACAGTGAGACTGTCTGAGAGTGAGGGTCCAACAGCCCACAGTGAGACTGTGGGAGAGTGAGGGTCCAACAGTCCACAGTGAGACTGTCTGAGAGTGAGGGTCTAACCGTCCACAGTGAGACTGTGGGAGAGTGAGGGTCTAACCGTCCACAGTGAGACTGTCTGAGAGTGAGGGTCCAACAGCCCACAGTGAGACTGTGGGAGAGTGAGGGTCCAACAGTCCACAGTGAGACTGTCTGAGAGTGAGGGTCTAACCGTCCACAGTGAGACTGTGGGAGAGTGAGGGTCTAACCGTCCACAGTGAGACTGTCTGAGAGTGAGGGTCCAACAGCCCACAGTGAGACTGTGGGAGAGTGAGGGTCCAACAGTCCACAGTGAGACTGTCTGAGAGTGAGGGTCCAACAGCCCACAGTGAGACTGTGGGAGAGTGAGGGTCCAACAGTCCACAGTGAGACTGTCTGTGAGTGAGGGTCTAACCGTCCACAGTGAGACTGTGGGAGAGTGAGGGTCTAACAGTCCACAGTGAGACTGTGGGAGAGTGAGGGTCTAACAGTCCACAGTGAGACTGTGGGAGAGTGAGGGTCTAACCGTCCACAGTGAGACTGTGGGAAAGTGAGGGGCTAACAGTCCACAGTGAGACTGTGGGAGAGTGAGGGTCTAACCGTCCACAGTGAGACTGTCTGAGAGTGAGGGTCCAACAGCCCACAGTGAGACTGTGGGAGAGTGAGGGTCCAACAGTCCACAGTGAGACTGTCTGAGAGTGAGGGTCTAACCGTCCACAGTGAGACTGTGGGAGAATGAGGGTCCAACAGTCCACAGTGAGACTGTGGGAGAATGAGGGTCCAACAGTCCACAGTGAGACTGTGGGAAAGTGAGGGTCCAACAGTCCACAGTGAGACTGTGGGAGAGTGAGGGTCCAACCGTCCACAGTGAGACTGTGGGAGAGTGAGGGTCTGGCTGTGTCCTTTGATCAATAAAATCAAACGGTTGCTTTCTTCAATTAACAGCTTGGTTGCTTTGATGTGAAAGAGTTTGTTCTGTCGTGTCGTTTTCACATGTGACGCAGCAAGTGACTGAATCAGGCCTCAGGGATATGTGGCCATAGACTGCGAGACCCTCAGTTCACCCCTTGTCAGCTCGATATGTACAAAGTGTGCTGGAGTCTGTCAGAAAAACAACTTCAAAGGAGATCAACAGGATGCAGGTTTTGAACCGCAAAGGATTAACCTGGAGTCTGAAGATCAGTAGTTGTTCCAGACTCCGATAGTTTGATGACTGATACCCAATTATTGAATATGATTCATATAATACGGAAACTCTTACAAAATGACAAAACCAACTGAATTTGATCTCCCAAAAACCAGACCCTTGTCATGGAATCGAATGGGATTGGTCTTATGAAGAGTAATTTGCTAATTATGGATCTTTTCATTGCTGGAAGGAAAACTCACATGGCAGGACACCTCCCTGTTCCGCTCGATAGCACACTGGGCATTGACATCGCATGGGTTGAAGATGGCACTGCTACAGGACTTCCTGTGAAGGCAGCCTGATGTCTGGTTCCCAACAAACCCACTCCGGCATGGACCACATTTAAACGAACCCTGCCCAAAGAAACAGGGTTAGTACCAACACAATGACACGAGGGGACTCTCTAAATACCCAGGGGTTATTACCATCACAATGACATGAGGGGACTCTCTAAATACCCAGGGGTTATTACCATCACAATGACATGAGGGGACTCTCTAAATACCCAGGGGTTATTACCATCACAATGACATGAGGGGACTCTCTAAATACCCAGGGGTTATTACCATCACAATGACATGAGGGGACTCTCTAAATACCCAGGGGTTATTACCATCACAATGACATGAGGGGACTCTCTAAATACCCAGGGGTTAGTACCAACACAATGACATGAGGGGACTCTCTAAATACCCAGGGGTTATTACCATCACAATGACATGAGGGGACTCTCTAAATACCCAGGGGTTAGTACCATCACAATGACATGAGGGGACTCTCTAAATACCCAGGGGTTAGTACCAACACAATGACATGAGGGGACTCTCTAAATACCCAGGGGTTATTACCATCACAATGACATGAGGGGACTCTCTAAATACCCAGGGGTTAGTACCATCACAATGACATGAGGGGACTCTCTAAATACCCAGGGGTTATTACCAACACAATGACATGAGGGGACTCTCTAAATGAAACGGGCTTTGGACCCAGTTTCTAACAGAAGCTTTATATCAGCTGAGGACAGTGACTCTCACTAGATTACAGTTCCACAGACTATTCCTCATGTGTGAGACCATTGAATGTCTGAATGCTGTTCAACCACAGAGGCATCACTACTGAGCTTTATCTTGTCCAGTGTTCACAGTGGTAGCAATAGAGTGAATTCAATCGGTCCTATCATTGCTGCTGAGCCGATGGATGGGAATTTAATCGGTCCCATCACCACTGACGGACAGGAATTTAATCAGTCCCATCACCACTGACGGACAGGAATTTAATCAGTCCCATCACCACTGACGGACAGGAATTTAATCGGTCCCATCACCACTGCTGAACTGATGGACGGGAATTCAATTGGTAATCGGTGATGTTCCCACCTACACTTACCAGCAGGAATCACTCAACACCAGTCGCAGTGCTTGAATTTTCACCCTAGTGCTGCACCAGCTGAGATTAGTGACTGACCCTGGGATGAGCCATGCCGTTACTCAGTGAGCCAACAGCATGGCCAGGAACCCAGCTCCAGGATTCTGACCACTTACCATTGTATTTGTGCAGATTGAGTTTGTAATGCAACCACCGTTACTCCCATCATTACATTCATCAATGTCTGAGCACACCTGAAAGGGAGAGACAGCTTCTGTCACAATATCACATCACAGCCTGAGGATTCTGGGCCTAGTCAATGACAAAAGCAAAATGAATATTTTATATACAAGTATCGTTTTCACAAGTGAGAACGATAGACCAGATTATCCTGTAGAGCCAGACAGACTCAGGTACTGGTGAGGAGTGAGATGGCCCTGTTTGTCCTCCCTGGACCATTCACGTGGTCCAAGGGGACTCTGATCAGAGACCTGCCCCCATACTGGGCCTGGACACTGTGGGAAGCAGTGGGAATCCTACTGCAGGCCTCGAAACCACTTGATACTCTTGTCCTCATGGATTTGTTTGTTGATGTGAAACAGGAGTGGATTCCTGTGGTATTAATCACTGCAGACTGTTGGTGTCTGTAGTTCTGAATGGAGAACTAAACTCCATGGGAGGGGGGTTGCGAATCCCAAGCACACACTCAACCATTTCTTTCTGTTTTACACTTTATTTTGCTGTACCCTTGCTATCGATGGACTGTCAGCCTCGAATTACTGGATTACTAGTCCCAACATATTGAATCTTTAACTTATCCATCTCACATTTAAATATCACCTCCTGCCGATTGCCTCTTTGATCTGCCACTTTTTCCAACCAATTAATCTGATTTGCAGTCCATTACCTTTCAGTTCCTTTTTCTCTTTATCCATTTTTAATGTGAACCCAATTCGTCCTGCTCACTTTTCCCACCTTCAGCTCACTTTCTCATCCTGTTTTATTATCCAGAAACTGATCAGCTCCACCCTTCATTGTTGGGTTCGCAATACACTAGTCAATAGTCCTTAATTATCCCGTGATGAAAGGACACCGAGCCCGAATTAATCAATTGGAAAAAGTGCAGATCAGAACCTGATTACACAGCTAAAACACACAATAGTGACTGGACCCCCCCTCACCCCCTGAACTAGGGAGAGGGATTCAGTCCATTCTCACACACTGCCCACAGAGCCCGGGACCCCCTGAACTAGGGAGAGGGATTCAGTCCATTCTCACACACTGCCCACAGAGCCCGGGACTTGCCTTGTCATGTTCGCTCTCTGCCTACGGTTCATTGACGTTCTGCTTTCTTGCTTACCTGTTTCATGGTCTTTGCATAACCCACCCCGACACCAGCTACGATGGTCCCTCTGTACCCTGGGGGGCAAGACTCACACCGGAATCCCGGCACTGCATTTATACATTTGGATCCCGAGAAGCAGGGATTGGCAAAGGTGCACTGAAAAACAATGAACACAGCCAGAATATTACCCAACACAAACACTGAACACACTCTCCCCTATAACAGGCAGTTACATCACAAGCCACTCCAAGGATCAGCTGCTAAACTATCGCTCCTCGGGGTAACATCGCAATTATTACAAGTTGAAGTTGTTTTTTGATGGCTCAGTGCAAGATATGTAGAATATTCATTAGACCACATCCCGGGTATCTGTTATTCGATATATAAACCCCCCGAACCCCCTGATTAGATTCCAGCCTGTAACTCTCTCCCGGGTATCTGTTATTCTATATATAACCCCCCCGAACCCCTCGATTAGATTCCAGTCTGTAACTCACTCGCGGGTATCTGTTATTCTATATATAAACCCCCCGAACCCCTCGATTAGATTCCAGCCTGTAACTCACTCGCGGGTATCTGTTATTCTATATATAAACCCCCCGAACCCCTCGATTAGATTCCCGTCTGTAACTCACTCCCGGGTATCTGTTGTTCTCTATTTCAACCCTCCGAACCCCTCGATTAGATTCCAGTCTGTAACTCACTCCCGGGTATCTGTTATTCTATATATAAACCCCCTGAACCCCTCGATTAGATTCCAGCCTGTAACTCACTCCCGGGTATCTGTTATTCTATATATAAACCCCCCCGAACCCCTCGATTAGATTCCAGCCTGTAACTCACTCCCGGGTATCTGTTATTCTATATATAAACCCCCCGAACCCCTCGATTAGATTCCCGTCTGTAACTCACTCCCGGGTATCTGTTGTTCTATATTTCAACCCTCCGAACCCCTCGATTAGATTCCAGTCTGTAACTCACTCCCGGGTATCTGTTATTCTATATATAAACCCCCCGAACCCCTCGATTAGATTCCAGCCTGTAACTCACTCCCGGGTATCTGTTATTCTATATATAAACCCCCCCCGAACCCCTCAATTAGATTCCAGCCTGTAACTCACTCCCGGGTATCTGTTATTCTATATATAAACCCCTCGATTAGATTCCAGTCTGTAACTCACTCCCGGGTATCTGTTATTCTGTATATAAACCCCCTGAACCCCTCGATTAGATTCCAGCCTGTAACTCACTCCCGGGTATCTGTTATTCTATATATAAACCCCCCGAACCCCTCGATTAGATTCCAGCCTGTAACTCACTCCCGGGTATCTGTTATTCTATATATAAACCCCCCCGAACCCCTCGATTAGATTCCAGCCTGTAACTCACTCCCGGGTATCTGTTGTTCTATATATAAACCCCCCGAACCCCTCGATTAGATTCCAGCCTGTAACTCACTCCCGGGTATCTGTTGTTCTATATATGTGATGAATATATTACTATTTAATATTAATTTCAGACCTCATCAATATCGGTACAGCGTGTGCCGTTTCCCGTGAAACCCTCCGGACATGGTCCACAGCGGTAACCTGGGTATTCGTAAGTCTCCATACATTCCACACCTTCAAAACAGGGATTGGGATCGCACTTGGAGCGATGGTCATGAAATCCTTTTTAAGGAATGAAAGAGGCTTTGTAAAAAAAATGGACCAAATCCCTTCCTGCTTACCCCTATTGTACAGAATCCCAATGGATCAAACCCCTTCCCATTCATTCCCATTGCACACAATCCCAATGGATCAAACCCCTTCCCATTCACTCCCATTGCACACAATCCCAATGGATCAAACCCCTTCCCATTCACTCCCATTGTACAGAATCCCAATGGACCAAATCCCTTCCCATTCAACTCCCATTGTACAGAATCCCAATGGATCAAACCCCTTCCCATTCACTCCCATTGTACAGAATCCCAATGGATCAAAATCCTTCCCATTCACTCCCATTGTACAGAATCCCAATGGATCAAACCCCATCCCATTCACTCCCATTGTACAGAATCCCAATGGATCAAAACCCCTTCCCATTTAGTTGCGCTATACAGAATCCCAATGGATCAAGCCCCTTCCCATTCACTCCCATTGCACACAATCCAAATGGATCAAACCCCTTCCCATTCACTCTCATTGTACACAATCCAAATGGATCAAACCCCTTTCCATTCACTCCCATTGTACAGAATCCCAATGGATCAAAACCCCTTCCCATTTAGTTGCGCTATACAGAATCCCAATGGATCAAACCCCTTCCCATTGTACAGAATCCCAATGGACCAAACCCCTTTCCATTTGCTTCCATTGTACAGAATCCCAATGGACCAAACCCCTTCCCATTCACTCCCATTGTACAGAATCCCAATGGATCAAACCCCTTCCCATTCGCTTCCATTGTACAGAATTCAAATAGACCAAACCCCTTCCCATTCACTCCCATGGTACAGAATCCCAATGGACCAAACCCCTTCCCATTCACTCTCATTGCACAGAATCCCAATGATCAAACCCCTTCCCATTCACTCCCATTGCACAGAATCCCAATGATCAAACCCATTCCCATTCACTCCCACTGTATAGAATCCCAATGGATCAAACCCCTTCCCATTCACTCCCATTGTACAGAATCCCAATGGAACAAACCCCTTCCCATTCACTCCCATTGTACACACTCGGCTCCAGACCTCAATACAGCCTTGGTCAATGGACAAAAGAGCTGAATTACAGAGGTGAGGTGAGAGTGACTGCCCTTGACATCAAGGCAGTATCTAACCGAGTGTGGCACCAAGGAGCCCTAGTAAAATTGAAGTCAATGGGAATCAGGGGGAAAACTCTCCAGTGGCTGGAGTCATACTTAGCACAAAGGAAGATGGTTGTGGTTGTTGGAGGCCAATCATCTCAGCCCCAGGACATTGCTGCAGGAGTTCCTCAGGGCAGTGTCCTAGGCCTAACCATCTTCAGCTGCTTCATCAATGACCTTCCCTCCATCATAAGGTCAGAAATGGGGATGTTCGCTGATGATTGCACAGTGTTCAGTTCCATTCGCAACCCCTCAAATAATGAAGCAGTCCGAGCCCGCATGCAGCAAGACCTGGACAACATCCAGGCTTGGGCTGATAAGTGGCAAGTAACATTCGCACCAGACAAGTGCCAGGCAATGACCATCTCCAACGAGAGAGAGTCTAACCACCTCCCCTTGACATTCAATTTGCATTACCATTGCCAAATCCCCCACCATCAACATCCTGGGGGTCACCACTGACCAGAAACTTAACTGGACCAGCCATATAAATACTGTGGCTACAAGAGCAGCTCAGAGGCTGGGTATTCTGTGGCGAGTGACTCACCTCCTGACTCCCCAAAGCCTTTCCACCATCTACAAAGCACAAGTCAGGAGTGTGATGGAATACTCTCCACTTGCCTGGATGAGTGCAGCTCCAACAACACTCAAGAAGCTCGACATCATCCAGGACAAAGCAGCCCGCTTGATTGGCACTCCATCCACCACCCTAACCATTCACTCCCTTCACCACCGGCGCACCGTGGCTGCAGTGTGTACCATCCACAGGATGCACTGCAGCAACTCGCCAAGGATTCTTCGACAGCACCTCCCAAACCCGCAACCTCTACCACCTAGAAGGACAAGAGCAGCAGGTACATGGGAACAACACCACCTGCATGTTCCCCTCCAAGTCACACACCACCCCGACTTGGAAATATATCGCCGTTCCTTCATCGTCGTTGGGTCAAATTCCTGGAACTCCCTACCTAACAGCACTGTGGGAGAACCTTCACCACACGGACTGCAGCGTTTCAAGAAGGTGGCTCACCACCACCTTCTCAAGAGCAATTAGGGATGGGCACTAAATGCCGGCCTCACCAGCGATGCCCACATCCCATGAACAAATATTTTTAAAAATCCCAATGGATCACACCCTTTCCAATTTAGTTGCAATATACAGAATCCCAATGAATCAAACCCCTTCCCATTTACTCCCATTGTACAGAATCCCAATGGATCAAACCCCTTCCCATTTATTTGCATTATACAGAATCCCGTAATAAAACAAATCCTTCCTGCCCATTCCCATGGTATAGAATCCTAATGGAGAATGCTCCTTTCCATTCACTCCCATTGCACTGATTCCATTTAGGACACACCTCTTTCCACTGAATATATTTCTTGATCCAAGATTCTGTCCAAAACTATGTCACATGGGCCGAAGTTTGGACAGTGAAAGACCATGAAGATTCCGAGTAAAAGAATCCACACTCACCACAGACCTGACATTCCAAGATGGTGTTCCTTATCAGTGACATTTCCTTCACCTGTCAATGAAAACAGGAAACAGTGTGGAAGGCAATAGTGGTGACCAGGACACTGAACTCTGATCTACTGCCCAGGACACTGACCCCCTGAACTAGTGCCCAGGACACTGACCCCCTGAACTAGTGCCCAGGACACTGACCCCCTGATCTACTGCCCAGGACACTGACCCCCTGATCGACTGCCCAGGACACTGACCCCCTGATCGACTGCCCAGGACACTGACCCCCTGATCGACTGCCCAGGACACTGACCCCCTGATCGACTGCCCAGGACACTGACCCCCTGATCGACAGCCCAGGACACTGACCCCCTGATCGACAGCCCAGGACACTGACCCCCTGATCGACAGCCCAGGACACTGACCCCCTGATCGACAGCCCAGGACACTGACCCCCTGATCGACAGCCCAGGACACTGACCCCCTGATCGACAGCCCAGGACACTGACCCCCTGATCGACAGCCCAGGACACTGACCCCCTGATCGACAGCCCAGGACACTGACCCCCTGATCGACAGCCCAGGACACTGACCCCCTGATCGACAGCCCAGGACACTGACCCCCTGATCGACAGCCCAGGACACTGACCCCCTGATCGACAGCCCAGGACACTGACCCCCTGATCGACAGCCCAGGACACTGACCCCCTGATCGACAGCCCAGGACACTGACCCCCTGATCGACAGCCCAGGACACTGACCCCCTGATCGACAGCCCAGGACACTGACCCCCTGATCGACAGCCCAGGACACTGACCCCCTGATCGACAGCCCAGGACACTGACCCCCTGATCGACAGCCCAGGATATCCTTCCCTGTTCAGGACACTGACCCCCTGATTTACTGCCCAGGACACTGACTGCTGCCTAGGACACTGACCCCTGACCTTCCCTGTCCAGGACACTTGACTCCTGAACCCACCCCCCCACCCCCGACCACGATACCTGTTCTCGGATATCTTCTCTCAGCTCCCGAAGGATCTGGTTGAAAAGAGCCAATTGATTGATCAGCGCCATTGTCTGGTCACCTGAAGGATAAATAAGACAGGAACTCACATTAGTCTTTTATCTCCCTCTCCTCTCCTGAAGGTGCTGGCTCTAGCTGGACACCTCACCCAAGGGGCATTTTTTCTGTGGAAGCCTAGATTATGAGGCTGGGACTTTTGGAGTTTTTTATTTGTTCATGGGATGTGGGCGTCGCTGGTGAGGCTGGCATTTCTTGCCCATCCCTGATTGCCCTTGAGAAGGTGGTGGTGAGCCGCCTGCTTGAACCGCTGCAGTCCGTGTGGTGAAGGTTCTCCCACAGTGCTGTTAGGAAGGGAGTTCCAGGATTTTGACCCAGCGACGATGAAGGAACGGCGATATATTTCCAAGTCGGGATGGTGTGTGACTTGGAGGGGAACGTGCAGGTGGTGTTGTTCCCATGTGCCTGCTGCCCTTGTCTTTCTAGATGGTAGAGGTCGCGGGTTTGGGAGGTGCTGTCGAAGAAGCCTTGGCGAGTTGCTGCAGTGCATCCTGTGGATGGTACACACTGCAGCCACAGTGCGCCGGTGGTGAAGGGAGTGAATGTTTAGGGTGGTGGATGGGGTGCCAATCAAGCGGGCTGCTTCGTCCTGGATGGTGTCAAACTTCTTGAGTGTTGTTGAAGCTGCACTCATCCAGGCAAGTGGAGAGTATTCCATCACACTCCTGATTTGTGCTTTGTAGATGGTGGAAAGGCTTTGGAGAGTCAGGAGGTGAGTCACTCGTCGCAGAATACCCAGCCTCTGACCTGCTCTCGTAGCCACAGTATTTATATGGCTGGTCCAGTTAAGTTTCTGGTCAATGGTGACCCCCAGGATGTTGATGGTGGGGGATTCGGCAATGGTAATGCTGTTGAATGTCAAGGGGAGGTGGTTAGACTCTCTCTTGTTGGAGATAGTCATTGCCTGGCACTTGTCTGGTGCGAATGTTACTTGCCACTTATGAGCCCAAGCCTGGATGTTGTCCAGGTCTTGCTGCATGCGGGCTCGGACTGCTTCATTATCTGAGGCGTTGCGAATGGAACTGAACACTGTGCAATCATCAGCGAACATCCCCATTTCTGACCTTATGATGGAGGGAAGGTCATTGATGAAGCAGCTGAAGATGGTTGGGCCTAGGACACTGCCCTGAGGAACTCCTGCAGCAATGTCCTGGGACTGAGATGATTGGCCTCCCCAATGTCTGGGGCTGAGATGATTGGCCTCCCCAATGTCTGGGACTGAGATGATTGGCCTTCCCAATGTCCTGGGGCTCGAAGGATTGGCCTCCAACAATCATTGATCAGCTTCCTCTCCATCAGGTATAACTTCTGCCACCGGAGGGTTCACCCTTTGACCCTCCAAAAGTGGTGGGAAAGAAGCGGAAAGCAGTGGGACAGCTCCTGAAGAATTTCCCACCCTAGACTGCTGGAGTTAAGGCAGAGCCAGCAGAAAATCACAACCCAGACTGATTCTGTTCTCACCCAATGATCACACAATGCAAACTCCAGCAGGAGTCACTGGACAGTGATCGGGAGCAGGAACCCTGGCTGATTTCCCCCTCTCTCTAACCCAGGGGTCACTGGACAGTGATCGGGAGCAGGAACCCTGGCTGATTCCCCCTCTCTCTAACCCAGGGGTCACTGGACAGTGATCGGGAGCAGGAACCCTGGCTGATTTCCCCTCTCTCTAACCCAGGGGTCACTGGACAGTGATCAGGAGCAGGAACCCTGGCTGATTTCCCCCTCTCTCTAACCCAGGGGTCACTGGACAGTGATCAGGAGCAGGAACCCTGGTTGATTTCCCCTCTCTCTAACCCAGGGGTCACTGGACAGTGATCGGGAGCAGGAACCCTGGCTGATTCCCCCTCTCTCTAACCCAGGGGTCACTGGACAGTGATCGGGAGCAGGAACCCTGGCTGATTTCCTCTCTCTCTAACCCAGGGGTCACTGGACAACGATCAGGAGCAGGAACCCTGGCTGATTTCCCCTCTCTCTAACCCAGGGGTCACTGGACAGTGATCGGGAGCAGGAACCCTGGCTGATTTCCCCTCTCTCTAACCCAGGGGTCACTGGACAGTGATCAGGAGCAGGAACCCAGGCTGATTTTTCCCCTCTCTCTAACCCAGGGGTCACTGGACAGTGATCAGGAGCAGGAACCCTGGCTGATTTCCCCTCTCTCTAACCCAGGGGTCACTGGACAGTGATCAGGAGCAGGAACCCTGGCTGATTTCCCCTCTCTCTAACCCAGGGGTCACTGGACAGTGATCGGGAGCAGGAACCCTGGCTGATTTCCCCTCTCTCTAACCCAGGGGTCACTGGACAGTGATCAGGAGCAGGAACCCTGGCTGATTTCCCCTCTCTCTAACCCAGGGGTCACTGGACAACGATCAGGAGCAGGAACCCTGGCTGATTTCCCCTCTCTCTAACCCAGGGGTCACTGGACAGTGATCGGGAGCAGGAACCCTGGCTGATTTCCCCTCTCTCTAACCCAGGGTCACTGGACAGTGATCAGGAGCAGGAACCCTGGCTGATTTCCCCTCTCTCTAACCCAGGGTCACTGGACAGTGATCGGGAGCAGGAACCCTGGCTGATTTTTCCCTTCCCTAGTACAGAAGTGCTGAGGTCAGTTGGAGTCCCCCAACTCCCGTGCCAGACATTAGCTCATTTAACACAGACCAGGGATGGAACCTAGAATCTCCTATTTCGTGGGGCTCAGTACCAGACCGGCCGTTACATTTACAGGAAGCACCAACTGGAATTCGTAAACAAATTCTGCAATTTAAGAGCAGAGTTAATATTTCTCCCAGTAAAAATATCCCCAGTACCCCATTCTATCCGAGGGGCCAACAGAAATGCAATTCTGTGACACATCAAGCAGACATTAAAAAAGCTGCAATACTTACCCAGAACTGAATTTGCACCATTCACTGCAAAAAGACAGAGAAAGAAATAATTAAATAGAGATCCAGCTGCACAATTTAAATGCCTGGAATGAGGGGGATGCATCAGAGCTGGACACGGGTTCCTTCCAGACTCCCATCTGGGCAAGAACCTGAGTTAGCAACACCCATTTCACCCTTGGAGAGAGAGGGAGGTTGAGTGTCAGAGAGGTTGAGTACACATCAGGCTGCTCTCGGGGGCGGGGGAGGTCATTGTTCGGTGCGGGCGAGGGGCAGGGTTTAGGCCAGGGGCGGGGTTTAGGCCAGGGGCGGGGGGGAATTGTTGAGGTTTATTTAAATCTTACCTGTGTTCCTTAGAGCATCGTCACCCTGAAATGGACATTCCTGCAACGCTCCAATCCGAGCCATTGTCCCACCGAGAATCAGCTTCAACTCCTCCAATGAGCCCTGATCACAGGTACACAAAAGGTTTCAATATTTTTATTTTTTAAAAATTTATTTTCATTTAATAAATAAAAGGAATCTTTAAAGCAAAGCAATTATTCAAACCTTGCAGGTGAATTGTGCAAACTGCCGATTGTGATGGATAAAAGGATATAGGGGTTCCTGAGATTGAGTGCGATCGATATTGGGGTTCGTGAGATTGAGTGTGATCGATATCGGGGTTCGTGAGATTGAGTGTGATCGATATTGGGGTTCCTGAGATTGAGTATGATCAATATCGGGGTTCCTGAGATTGAGTGTGATCGATATTGGGGTTCCTGAGATTGAGTATGATCAATATTGGGGTTCGTGAGATTGAGTGCGATCAATATTGGGGTTCGTGAGATTGAGTGCGATCAATATTGGGGTTCGTGAGATTGAGTGCGATCAATATTGGGGTTCCTGAGATTGAGTGCGATCAATATTGGGGTTCCTGAGATTGAGTGCGATCAATATTGGGGTTCGTGAGATTGAGTGCGATCAATATTGGGGTTCGTGAGATTGAGTGCGATCAATATTGGGGTTCCTGAGATTGAGTGCGATCAATATTGGGGTTCGTGAGATTGAGAGCGATCAATATTGGGGTTCGTGAGATTGAGTGTGATCGATATTGGGGTTCCTGAGATTGAGTGTGATCGATATTGGGGTTCCTGAAATTGAGTGCGATCGATATTGGGGTTCCTGAAATTGAGTGCGATCGATATTGGGGTTCCTGAGATTGAGTGCGATCAATATTGGGGTTCCTGAGATTGAGTGCGATCAATATTGGGGTTCCTGAAATTGAGTGTGATCGATATTGGGGTTCCTGAAATTGAGTGTGATCGATATTGGGGTTCCTGAAATTGAGTGTGATCGATATTGGGGTTCCTGAAATTGAGTGCGATCGATATTGGGGTTCCTGAAATTGAGTGTGATCGATATTGGGGTTCCTGAAATTGAGTGTGATCGATATTGGGGTTCCTGAGATTGAGTGCGATCAATATTGGGGTTCCTGAGATTGAGTGCGATCGATATTGGGGTTCCTGAGATTGAGTGCGATCGATATTGGGGTTCCTGAGATTGAGTGTGATCGATATCGGGGTTCCTGAGATTGAGTGCGATCAATATCGGGGTTCCTGAGATTGAGTGCGATCAATATTGGGGTTCCTGAGATTGAGTGCGATCAATATTGGGGTTCCTGAGATTGAGTGCGATCGATATCGGGGTTCCTGAGATTGAGTGTGATCGATATCGGGGTTCCTGAGATTGAGTGCGATCAATATTGGGGTTCCTGAGATTGAGTGTGATCGATATCGGGGTTCCTGAGATTGAGTGCGATCAATATTGGGGTTCCTGAGATTGAGTGCGATCAATATTGGGGTTCCTGAGATTGAGTGCGATCAATATTGGGGTTCCTGAGATTGAGTGCGATCGATATTGGGGTTCCTGAGATTGAGTGTGATCGATATCGGGGTTCCTGAGATTGAGTGCGATCAATATTGGGGTTCCTGAGATTGAGTGCGATCAATATTGGGGTTCCTGAGATTGAGTATGATCAATATTGGGGTTCGTGAGATTGAGTGCGATCAATATTGGGGTTCGTGAGATTGAGTGCGATCAATATTGGGGTTCGTGAGATTGAGTGCGATCAATATTGGGGTTCCTGAGATTGAGTGCGATCAATATTGGGGTTCCTGAGATTGAGTGCGATCAATATTGGGGTTCGTGAGATTGAGTGCGATCAATATTGGGGTTCGTGAGATTGAGTGCGATCAATATTGGGGTTCCTGAGATTGAGTGCGATCAATATTGGGGTTCGTGAGATTGAGAGCGATCAATATTGGGGTTCGTGAGATTGAGTGTGATCGATATTGGGGTTCCTGAGATTGAGTGTGATCGATATTGGGGTTCCTGAAATTGAGTGCGATCGATATTGGGGTTCCTGAAATTGAGTGCGATCGATATTGGGGTTCCTGAGATTGAGTGCGATCAATATTGGGGTTCCTGAGATTGAGTGCGATCAATATTGGGGTTCCTGAAATTGAGTGTGATCGATATTGGGGTTCCTGAAATTGAGTGTGATCGATATTGGGGTTCCTGAAATTGAGTGTGATCGATATTGGGGTTCCTGAAATTGAGTGCGATCGATATTGGGGTTCCTGAAATTGAGTGTGATCGATATTGGGGTTCCTGAAATTGAGTGTGATCGATATTGGGGTTCCTGAGATTGAGTGCGATCAATATTGGGGTTCCTGAGATTGAGTGCGATCGATATTGGGGTTCCTGAGATTGAGTGCGATCGATATTGGGGTTCCTGAGATTGAGTGTGATCGATATCGGGGTTCCTGAGATTGAGTGCGATCAATATCGGGGTTCCTGAGATTGAGTGCGATCAATATTGGGGTTCCTGAGATTGAGTGCGATCAATATTGGGGTTCCTGAGATTGAGTGCGATCGATATCGGGGTTCCTGAGATTGAGTGTGATCGATATCGGGGTTCCTGAGATTGAGTGCGATCAATATTGGGGTTCCTGAGATTGAGTGTGATCGATATCGGGGTTCCTGAGATTGAGTGCGATCAATATTGGGGTTCCTGAGATTGAGTGCGATCAATATTGGGGTTCCTGAGATTGAGTGCGATCAATATTGGGGTTCCTGAGATTGAGTGCGATCGATATTGGGGTTCCTGAGATTGAGTGTGATCGATATCGGGGTTCCTGAGATTGAGTGCGATCGATATTGGGGTTCCTGAGATTGAGTGCGTTCGATATTGGGGTTCCTGAAATTGAGTGTGATCAATATTGGGGTTCCTGAAATTGAGTGTGATCGATATTGGGGTTCCTGAAATTGAGTGCGATCGATATTGGGGTTCCTGAAATTGAGTGTGATCGATATTGGGGTTCCTGAAATTGAGTGCGATCGATATTGGGGTTCCTGAGATTGAGTGTGATCAATATTGGGGTTCCTGAAATTGAGTGTGATCGATATTGGGGTTCCTGAAATTGAGTGCGATCGATATTGGGGTTCCTGAAATTGAGTGTGATCGATATTGGGGTCCCTGAGATTGAGTGTGATCAATATTGGGGTTCCTGAGATTGAGTGCGATCGATATTGGGGTTCCTGAAATTGAGTGTGATCGATATTGGGGTCCCTGAGATTGAGTGTGATCGATATTGGGGTTCCTGAAATTGAGTGCGATCGATATTGGGGTTCCTGAAATTGAGTGTGATCGATATTGGGGTTCCTGAAATTGAGTGCGATCGATATTGGGGTTCCTGAAATTGAGTGTGATCGATATTGGGGTCCCTGAGATTGAGTGCGATCAATATTGGGGTTCCTGAGATTGAGTGTGATCGATATCGGGGTTCCTGAGATTGAGTGTGATCGATATTGGGGTTCCTGAGATTGAGTGCGGTCGATATTGGGGTTCCTGAGATTGAGTGTGATCAATATTGGGGTTCCTGAAATTGAGTGTGATCGATATTGGGGTTCCTGAAATTGAGTGTGATCGATATTGGGGTTCCTGAAATTGAGTGTGATCGATATCGGGGTTCCTGAGATTGAGTGCGATCGATATCGGGGTTCCTGAGATTGAGTGCGATCGATATCGGGGTTCCTGAGATTGAGTGCGATCAATATCGGGGTTCCTGAGATTGAGTGCGATCAATATTGGGGTTCCTGAGATTGAGTGTGATCAATATTGGGGTTCCTGAAATTGAGTGTGATCGATATTGGGGTTCCTGAGATTGAGTGCGATCGATATTGGGGTTCCTGAAATTGAGTGTGATCGATATTGGGGTCCATGAGATTGAGTGCGATCAATATTGGGGTTCCTGAGATTGAGTGTGATCGATATTGGGGTTCCTGAGATTGAGTGTGATCGATATTGGGGTTCCTGAGATTGAGTGCGATCAATATCGGGGTTCCTGAGATTGAGTGCAATCGATATTGGGGTTCCTGAGATTGAGTGCGATCGATATTGGGGTTCCTGAGATTGAGTGCGATCGATATCGGGGTTCCTGAGATTGAGTGCGATCGATATCGGGGTTCCTGAGATTGAGTGCGATCGATATTGGGGTTCCTGAGATTGAGTGCGATCGATATTGGGGTTCCTGAGATTGAGTGCGATCGATATCGGGGTTCCTGAGATTGAGTGCGATCGATATCGGGGTTCCTGAGATTGAGTGTGATTGATATTGGGGTTCCTGAGATTGAGTGTGATTGATATTGGGGTTCCTGAGATTGAGTGTGATCGATATTGGGGTTCCTGAGATTGAGTGCGATCGATATTGGGGTTCCTGAGATTGAGTGCAATCGATATTGGGGTTCCTGAGATTGAGTGTGATCGATATCGGGGTTCCTGAGATTGAGTGCGATCAATATCGGGGTTCCTGAGATTGAGTGCGATCAATATTGGGGTTCCTGAGATTGAGTGCGATCAATATTGGGGTTCCTGAGATTGAGTGCGATCGATATTGGGGTTCCTGAGATTGAGTGTGATCGATATCGGGGTTCCTGAGATTGAGTGCGATCAATATTGGGGTTCCTGAGATTGAGTGTGATCGATATCGGGGTTCCTGAGATTGAGTGCGATCAATATTGGGGTTCCTGAGATTGAGTGCGATCAATATTGGGGTTCCTGAGATTGAGTGCGATCAATATTGGGGTTCCTGAGATTGAGTGCGATCGATATTGGGGTTCCTGAGATTGAGTGTGATCGATATCGGGGTTCCTGAGATTGAGTGCGATCGATATTGGGGTTCCTGAGATTGAGTGCGTTCGATATTGGGGTTCCTGAAATTGAGTGTGATCAATATTGGGGTTCCTGAAATTGAGTGTGATCGATATTGGGGTTCCTGAAATTGAGTGCGATCGATATTGGGGTTCCTGAAATTGAGTGTGATCGATATTGGGGTTCCTGAAATTGAGTGCGATCGATATTGGGGTTCCTGAGATTGAGTGTGATCAATATTGGGGTTCCTGAAATTGAGTGTGATCGATATTGGGGTTCCTGAAATTGAGTGCGATCGATATTGGGGTTCCTGAAATTGAGTGTGATCGATATTGGGGTCCCTGAGATTGAGTGTGATCAATATTGGGGTTCCTGAGATTGAGTGCGATCGATATTGGGGTTCCTGAAATTGAGTGTGATCGATATTGGGGTCCCTGAGATTGAGTGTGATCGATATTGGGGTTCCTGAAATTGAGTGCGATCGATATTGGGGTTCCTGAAATTGAGTGTGATCGATATTGGGGTTCCTGAAATTGAGTGCGATCGATATTGGGGTTCCTGAAATTGAGTGTGATCGATATTGGGGTCCCTGAGATTGAGTGCGATCAATATTGGGGTTCCTGAGATTGAGTGTGATCGATATCGGGGTTCCTGAGATTGAGTGTGATCGATATTGGGGTTCCTGAGATTGAGTGCGGTCGATATTGGGGTTCCTGAGATTGAGTGTGATCAATATTGGGGTTCCTGAAATTGAGTGTGATCGATATTGGGGTTCCTGAAATTGAGTGTGATCGATATTGGGGTTCCTGAAATTGAGTGTGATCGATATCGGGGTTCCTGAGATTGAGTGCGATCGATATCGGGGTTCCTGAGATTGAGTGCGATCGATATCGGGGTTCCTGAGATTGAGTGCGATCAATATCGGGGTTCCTGAGATTGAGTGCGATCAATATTGGGGTTCCTGAGATTGAGTGTGATCAATATTGGGGTTCCTGAAATTGAGTGTGATCGATATTGGGGTTCCTGAGATTGAGTGCGATCGATATTGGGGTTCCTGAAATTGAGTGTGATCGATATTGGGGTCCATGAGATTGAGTGCGATCAATATCGGGGTTCCTGAGATTGAGTGCGATCGATATTGGGGTTCCTGAGATTGAGTGTGATCGATATTGGGGTTCCTGAGATTGAGTGCGATCGATATCGGGGTTCCTGAGATTGAGTGCGATCGATATCGGGGTTCCTGAGATTGAGTGCGATCGATATCGGGGTTCCTGAGATTGAGTGCGATCGATATTGGGGTTCCTGAGATTGAGTGCGATCGATATCGGGGTTCCTGAGATTGAGTGCGATCGATATCGGGGTTCCTGAGATTGAGTGCGATCGATATCGGGGTTCCTGAGATTGAGTGTGATTGATATTGGGGTTCCTGAGATTGAGTGTGATTGATATTGGGGTTCCTGAGATTGAGTGTGATCGATATTGGGGTTCCTGAAATTGAGTGCGGTCGATATTGGGGTTCCTGAGATTGAGTGCGATCGATATTGGGATTCCTGAGATTGAGTGCGATCGATATTGGGGTTCCTGAGATTGAGTGCGATCAATATTGGGGTTCCTGAAATTGAGTGTGATCAATATTGGGGTTCCTGAAATTGAGTGTGATCGATATTGGGGTTCCTGAAATTGAGTGTGATTGATATTGGGGTTCCTGAAATTGAGTGCGATCGATATTGGGGTTCCTGAAATTGAGTGTGATCGATATTGGGGTCCCTGAGATTGAGTGCGATCAATATTGGGGTTCCTGAGATTGAGTGCGATCGATATTGGGGTTCCTGAAATTGAGTGCGATCGATATTGGGGTTCCTGAGATTGAGTGTGATCGATATTGGGGTTCCTGAAATTGAGTGCGATCGATATTGGGGTTCCTGAGATTGAGTGTGATCGATATTGGGGTTCCTGAAATTGAGTGTGATCGATATCGGGGTTCCTGAGATTGAGTGCGATCGATATTGGGGTTCCTGAAATTGAGTGCGATCGATATTGGGGTTCCTGAAATTGAGTGTGATCGATATTGGGGTCCCTGAGATTGAGTGCGATCAATATTGGGGTTCCTGAGATTGAGTGTGATCAATATTGGGGTTCCTGAAATTGAGTGTGATCGATATTGGGGTTCCTGAAATTGAGTGTGATCGATATTGGGGTTCCTGAAATTGAGTGCGATCGATATTGGGGTTCCTGAGATTGAGTGTGATCGATATCGGGGTTCCTGAGATTGAGTGCGATCAATATTGGGGTTCCTGAAATTGAGTGTGATCGATATTGGGGTTCCTGAAATTGAGTGTGATCGATATCGGGGTTCCTGAGATTGAGTGTGATCAATATCGGGGTTCCTGAAATTGAGTGTGATCGATATTGGGATTCCTGAGATTGCGTGTGATCGATATTGGGGTTCCTGAAATTGAGTGCGATCGATATTGGGGTTCCTGAGATTGAGTGTGATCAATATTGGGGTTCCTGAAATTGAGTGCGATCGATATTGGGGTTCCTGAGATTGAGTGCGGTCGATATTGGGGTTCCTGAAATTGAGTGCGATCGATATTGGGGTTCCTGAGATTGAGTGTGATCGATATTGGGGTTCCTGAGATTGAGTGTGATCGATATTGGGGTTCCTGAGATTGAGTGCGATCGATATCGGGGTTCCTGAGATTGAGTGCGATCAATATTGGGGTTCCTGAGATTGAGTGCGTTCGATATTGGGGTTCCTGAGATTGAGTGCGATCGATATTGGGGTTCCTGAGATTGAGTGCGATCGATATTGGGGTTCCTGAGATTGAGTGCGATCGATATTGGGGTTCCTGAGATTGAGTGCGATCGATATTGGGGTTCCTGAGATTGAGTGCGGTCGATATTGGGGTTCGTGAGATTGAGTGCGATCGATATTGGGGTTCCTGAGATTGAGTGCGATCGATATTGGGGTTCCTGAGATTGAGTGCGATCGATATTGGGGTTCCTGAGATTGAGTGTGATCGATATTGGGGTTCCTGAGATTGAGTGCGATCAATATTGGGGTTCCTGAGATTGAGTGCGATCGATATCGGGGTTCCTGAGATTGAGTGCGATCGATATTGGGGTTCCTGAGATTGAGTGCGATCGATATTGGGGTTCCTGAGATTGAGTGCGATCGATATTGGGGTTCCTGAGATTGAGTGCGATCGATATTGGGGTTCCTGAGATTGAGTGTGATCGATATCGGGGTTCCTGAGATTGAGTGCGATCAATATTGGGGTTCCTGAGATTGAGTGTGATCGATATCGGGGTTCCTGAGATTGAGTGCGATCAATATTGGGGTTCCTGAGATTGAGTGCAATCAATATTGGGGTTCCTGAGATTGAGTGCGATCAATATTGGGGTTCCTGAGATTGAGTGCGATCGATATTGGGGTTCCTGAGATTGAGTGTGATCGATATCGGGGTTCCAGAGATTGAGTGCGATCGATATTGGGGTTCCTGAGATTGAGTGCGTTCGATATTGGGGTTCCTGAAATTGAGTGTGATCAATATTGGGGTTCCTGAAATTGAGTGTGATCGATATTGGGGTTCCTGAAATTGAGTGCGATCGATATTGGGGTTCCTGAAATTGAGTGTGATCGATATTGGGGTTCCTGAAATTGAGTGCGATCGATATTGGGGTTCCTGAGATTGAGTGTGATCAATATTGGGGTTCCTGAAATTGAGTGTGATCGATATTGGGGTTCCTGAAATTGAGTGCGATCGATATTGGGGTTCCTGAAATTGAGTGTGATCGATATTGGGGTCCCTGAGATTGAGTGTGATCAATATTGGGGTTCCTGAGATTGAGTGCGATCGATATTGGGGTTCCTGAAATTGAGTGTGATCGATATTGGGGTCCCTGAGATTGAGTGTGATCGATATTGGGGTTCCTGAAATTGAGTGCGATCGATATTGGGGTTCCTGAAATTGAGTGTGATCGATATTGGGGTTCCTGAAATTGAGTGCGATCGATATTGGGGTTCCTGAAATTGAGTGTGATCGATATTGGGGTCCCTGAGATTGAGTGCGATCAATATTGGGGTTCCTGAGATTGAGTGTGATCGATATCGGGGTTCCTGAGATTGAGTGTGATCGATATTGGGGTTCCTGAGATTGAGTGCGGTCGATATTGGGGTTCCTGAGATTGAGTGTGATCAATATTGGGGTTCCTGAAATTGAGTGTGATCGATATTGGGGTTCCTGAAATTGAGTGTGATCGATATTGGGGTTCCTGAAATTGAGTGTGATCGATATCGGGGTTCCTGAGATTGAGTGCGATCGATATCGGGGTTCCTGAGATTGAGTGCGATCGATATCGGGGTTCCTGAGATTGAGTGCGATCAATATCGGGGTTCCTGAGATTGAGTGCGATCAATATTGGGGTTCCTGAGATTGAGTGAGATCAATATTGGGGTTCCTGAAATTGAGTGTGATCGATATTGGGGTTCCTGAGATTGAGTGCGATCGATATTGGGGTTCCTGAAATTGAGTGTGATCGATATTGGGGTCCATGAGATTGAGTGCGATCAATATCGGGGTTCCTGAGATTGAGTGCGATCGATATTGGGGTTCCTGAGATTGAGTGTGATCGATATTGGGGTTCCTGAGATTGAGTGCGATCGATATTGGGGTTCCTGAGATTGAGTGCGATCGATATCGGGGTTCCTGAGATTGAGTGCGATCGATATCGGGGTTCCTGAGATTGAGTGCGATCGATATTGGGGTTCCTGAGATTGAGTGCGATCGATATTGGGGTTCCTGAGATTGAGTGCGATCGATATCGGGGTTCCTGAGATTGAGTGCGATCGATATCGGGGTTCCTGAGATTGAGTGTGATTGATATTGGGGTTCCTGAGATTGAGTGTGATTGATATTGGGGTTCCTGAGATTGAGTGTGATCGATATTGGGGTTCCTGAAATTGAGTGCGGTCGATATTGGGGTTCCTGAGATTGAGTGCGATCGATATTGGGATTCCTGAGATTGAGTGCGATCGATATTGGGGTTCCTGAGATTGAGTGCGATCAATATTGGGGTTCCTGAAATTGAGTGTGATCAATATTGGGGTTCCTGAAATTGAGTGTGATCGATATTGGGGTTCCTGAAATTGAGTGTGATTGATATTGGGGTTCCTGAAATTGAGTGCGATCGATATTGGGGTTCCTGAAATTGAGTGTGATCGATATTGGGGTCCCTGAGATTGAGTGCGATCAATATTGGGGTTGCTGAGATTGAGTGCGATCGATATTGGGGTTCCTGAAATTGAGTGCGATCGATATTGGGGTTCCTGAGATTGAGTGTGATCGATATTGGGGTTCCTGAAATTGAGTGCGATCGATATTGGGGTTCCTGAGATTGAGTGTGATCGATATTGGGGTTCCTGAAATTGAGTGTGATCGATATCGGGGTTCCTGAGATTGAGTGCGATCGATATTGGGGTTCCTGAAATTGAGTGCGATCGATATTGGGGTTCCTGAAATTGAGTGTGATCGATATTGGGGTCCCTGAGATTGAGTGCGATCAATATTGGGGTTCCTGAGATTGAGTGTGATCAATATTGGGGTTCCTGAAATTGAGTGTGATCGATATTGGGGTTCCTGAAATTGAGTGTGATCGATATTGGGGTTCCTGAAATTGAGTGCGATCGATATTGGGGTTCCTGAGATTGAGTGTGATCGATATCGGGGTTCCTGAGATTGAGTGCGATCAATATTGGGGTTCCTGAAATTGAGTGTGATCGATATTGGGGTTCCTGAAATTGAGTGTGATCGATATCGGGGTTCCTGAGATTGAGTGTGATCAATATCGGGGTTCCTGAAATTGAGTGTGATCGATATTGGGATTCCTGAGATTGCGTGTGATCGATATTGGGGTTCCTGAAATTGAGTGCGATCGATATTGGGGTTCCTGAGATTGAGTGTGATCAATATTGGGGTTCCTGAAATTGAGTGCGATCGATATTGGGGTTCCTGAGATTGAGTGTGATCGATATTGGGGTTCCTGAAATTGAGTGCGATCGATATTGGGATTCCTGAGATTGAGTGTGATCGATATTGGGGTTCCTGAGATTGAGTGTGATCGATATTGGGGTTCCTGAGATTGAGTGCGATCGATATCGGGGTTCCTGAGATTGAGTGCGATCGATATTGGGGTTCCTGAGATTGAGTGCGTTCGATATTGGGGTTCCTGAGATTGAGTGCGATCGATATTGGGGTTCCTGAGATTGAGTGCGATCGATATTGGGGTTCCTGAGATTGAGTGCGATCGATATTGGGGTTCCTGAGATTGAGTGCGATCGATATTGGGGTTCCTGAGATTGAGTGCGGTCGATATTGGGGTTCGTGAGATTGAGTGCGATCGATATTGGGGTTCCTGAGATTGAGTGCGATCGATATTGGGGTTCCTGAGATTGAGTGCGATCGATATTGGGGTTCCTGAGATTGAGTGTGATCGATATTGGGGTTCCTGAGATTGAGTGCGATCCATATTGGGGTTCCTGAGATTGAGTGCGATCGATATCGGGGTTCCTGAGATTGAGTGCGATCGATATTGGGGTTCCTGAGATTGAGTGCGATCGATATTGGGGTTCCTGAGATTGAGTGCGATCGATATTGGGGTTCCTGAGATTGAGTGCGATCGATATTGGGGTTCCTGAGATTGAGTGCGATCGATATTGGGGTTCCTGAGATTGAGTGCGATCGATATTGGGGTTCCTGAGATTGAGTGCGATCGATATTGGGGTTCCTGAGATTGAGTGCGATCGATATTGGGGTTCCTGAGATTGAGTGCGATCGATATTGGGGTTCCTGAGATTGAGTGCGATCGATATTGGGGTTCCTGAGATTGAGTGCGATCGATATTGGGGTTCCTGAGATTGAGTGCGATCGATATTGGGGTTCCTGAGATTGAGTGCGATCGATATTGGGGTTCCTGAGATTGAGTGCGATCGATATTGGGGTTCCTGAGATTGAGTGCGATCGATATTGGGGTTCCTGAGATTGAGTGTGATCGATATCGGGGTTCCTGAGATTGAGTGTGATCGATATTGGGGTTCCTGAGATTGAGTGCGATCGATATTGGGGTTCCTGAGATTGAGTGTGATCGATATTGGGGTTCCTGAGATTGAGTGTGATCAATATTGGGGTTCCTGAGATTGAGTGCGATCGATATTGGGGTTCCTGAGATTGAATGACAGGACTGAGAACTCTCATGGGAGTCTGGGGTTTGATAGTCCAACCCCCAGGGAATCAGCCATCGTCAGGGCTGCACCAGTGGGACCAATGGTACTCCTGCCCTGTCAATTATGTGCCAGGATCGGTTATTATGTCTGCAGCACAAGTCGAGGGCAGGAGAGGCATGGAATACATGTTGATTGGGCTCTTGTGGCTTTATGAGATACAAATGTAAATTTCCTTTGTCTGACTCAAATTTTGAAAGTATATCTCAGCCTGTCTTGTTCTAATTCAGTCGACCTTCTGAACCTGTCAGAGGTTATGGGGCAGCCAGAGGGCTCCATGGAAGGTGAGCAGTGAATTGTCAAATAAGATTTGCTCAGGAACCTTAAACCAAGTCCAGTTCACTTTGCAGGGGACACGACTGTTTCTTTCTATCTTCCAAGGAGTAACTGATGTCAATTTGCTGTGTGTCATCGCGACTGTGCACTTATCCATTTACTGTTTAATGAATCTTTATACCAACTCATGGTTTAGTGGAGTTTAGGAAGATCATGTCAGACTGTGCAATATAACCAGTAAGGCAAAGTACCATTCTGAGCATCTCAGGGTTTATACAGGTTACCCAAATATTGGGCAGGTGAAGGCACACTCATGGGCCAATTACCGCCCCATCAGCTGCTCAGAGCGTGCCAGACCGATCTGAAGGTGACTGTTTGCTCACGGGGAAGGGAACCGTCATCCTTCCTCCTGACAGATCAGTGCGAGAGTTAAGCACAAGACACTAACTGATCCTTCTGGAGCCCAACAATATCCTGGGAACCTTTCATCTGCCCCGTGCTGTGTGCTCACCTGCATCCGTGCGTACGTTCGGTGACCTGTCCGTATATCAACCATCTCGGCCGCCTCCGGGGGGATGTTGGCCAAGGCTGGAAGCCCCACACTGGAGTCCACTTGTCTGCAATCGATGTACAGCTCCACAGTGAGCAGGTCACGCCGGAGCCCACTGATCCTCAGGATGACGGAGTGAGGTTTCCCATCAGACAGGTTTGCATTCTGTAGGTTGACGGACTGAGTTTTCCCGTCCTCTCGTGGGTAGCGGACAAGCACTGTGTAAAAGTGACAATTAGCAGCTCAGGGCTGGTGCTCTCTCTTTCCATTCCCTCCTCTCAGTGTCTCTCTATTAATGTTACTCAGGAGAAGTGAGTGAGATCGGGGGAGAGTGATGCTAGCTGGCCCTTAACTGAAGGCCGACACTCAGATAGTCACCAATGGGTGAGCTCTCTGGGCGACCCCTGGCACTACCAACTACCACTCCCACTTCACTGGTCCACAACTTGCCGCTAACACGCTGGTAACCGCTAACACTCTACTGCGCTGGTAACTGCTAACGCGCTGGTAACCGCTAACACACTACTGCGCTGGTAACTGCTAACACACTACTGCGCTGGTAACCGCTAATGCGCTGGTAACCGCTAACACACTACTGCGCTGGTAACTGCTAACACGCTGGTAACTGCTAACACGCTACTGCGCTGGTAACGGCTAACACGCTGGTAACCGCTAACACACTACTGCGCTGGTAACTGCTAACACGCTGGTAACCGCTAACACACTACTGCGCTGGTAACTGCTAACACGCTGGTAACCGCTAACACTCTACTGCGCTGGTAACTGCTAACGCGCTGGTAACCGCTAACACACTACTGCGCTGGTAACCACTAACACACTACTGCGCTGGTAACTGCTAACACGCTGGTAACCGCTAACACACTACTGCGCTGGTAACTGCTAACACGCTGGTAACCGCTAACACACTACTGCGCTGGTAACTGCTAACACGCTGGTAACCGCTAACACTCTACTGCGCTGGTAACTGCTAACGCGCTGGTAACCGCTAACACACTACTGCGCTGGTAACTGCTAACACGCTGGTAACCACTAACACACTACTGCGCTGGTAACTGCTAACACGCTGGTAACCGCTAACACACTACTGCGCTGGTAACTACTAACACACTATTGCGCTGGTAACCGCTAACGCGCTGGTAACTGCTAACACACTATTGCGCTGGTAACAGCTAACTCGCTGGTAACCGCTATCACGCTGGTAACTGCTAACACACTATTGAGCTGGTAACCGCTAACACACTATTGAGCTGGTAAATGCTAACACACTATTATGCTGGTAACCGCTAACACGCTGGTAACCGCTAACACTCTATTGAGCTGGTAACCGCTAACACGCTGGTAACCGCTAACACTCTATTGTGCTGGTAACCGCTAACACACTGGTAACTGCCAACACATGCTTGCGCTGGTAACCGCTAACACACTGGTAACTGCTAACACACTGGTAACTGCCAACACACGATTGCGCTGGTAACCGCTAACACGCTGGTAACTGCTAACACGCTGGTAACCGCTAACACACTATTGAGCTGGTAACCGCTAACACACTGGTAACCGCTAACACTCTACTGCGCTGGTAACTGCTAACATGCTGGTAACCGCTAACACACTATTGAGCTGGTAACCGCTAACACGCTGGTAACCGCTAACACGCTATTGCGCTGGTAACCGCTAACACGCTGGTAACTGCTAACACACTATTGAGCTGGTAACTGCTAACACACTATTATGCTGGTAACCGCTAACACACTGGTAACTGCTAACACACTATTGAGCTGGTAACCGCTAACACTCTACTGCGCTGGTAACTGCTAACACGCTGGTAACCGCTAACACACTATTGAGCTGGTAACCACTAACACGCTGGTAACCGTTAACACGCTGGTAACCGCTAACACGCTATTGCGAAGGTAACCGCTAACACGCTAGTGCGCTGGTAACCGCTATTACACTGGTAACCGCTAACACACGATTGCGCTGGTAACCGCTAACACACTGGTAACTATTAACACACTATTGCGCTGGTAACCGCTAACACACTGGTAACTACTAACACGCTATTGCACTGGTAACCGCTAACACACTGGTAACTGCTAACACACTGGTAACTGCCAACACACGATTGCGCTGGTAGCCGCTAACACACTGGTAACTGCTAACACACGATTGCGCTGGTAACCGCTAACACACTGGTAACTGCTAACACACGATTGCGCTGGTAACCGCTAACACACTGGTAACTGCTAACACACTGGTAACCGCTAACACACGATTGCGCTGGTAACCGCTAACACACTGGTAACTACTAACACACTATTGCCCTGGTAACCGCTAACACACTGGTAACTGCTAACACACTGGTAACCGCTAACACACGATTGCGCTGGTAACCGCTAACACACTGGTAACCGCTAACACACGATTGCGCTGGTAACTGCTAACACACGATTGCGCTGGTAACCGCTAACACACTGGTAACTGCTAACACACTGGTAACCGCTAACACACGATTGCGCTGGTAACCGCTAACACACTGGTAACCGCTAACACACGATTGCGCTGGTAACTGCTAACACACGATTGCGCTGGTAACCGCTAACACACGATTGCGCTGGTAACCGCTAACACACTGGTAACCGCTAACACACGATTGCGCTGGTAACCGCTAACACACTGGTAACCGCTAACACACGATTGCGCTGGTAACCGCTAACACACTGGTAACCGCTAACACACGATTGCGCTGGTAACCGCTAACACACTGGTAACCGCTAACACACGATTGCGCTGGTAACCGCTAACACACTGGTAACCGCTAACACACGATTGCGCTGGTAACCGCTAACACACTGGTAACTGCTAACACACGATTGCGCTGGTAACCGCTCTCACGGGTCTGTCACGCTCAGCCTGCCTCCTACCTCTGTTGATCTTTCCCATCACTGCGACCTCCAGATATCGCATGTTGTCTTTCTTGGCATAGAAACCCAGCAGAACTCCACCCTGTCTGGGAGGCAGCCTGAATACAGACACCACGAACAGCTCATTC